>NW_024080689.1:81031-246596 GCF_003009895.1 Hyaena hyaena
GATAGTGACAGAGGAGACAAGAAACAAGGTAAAGCCTTTTGACTGCCCCAGCTTCATGTCTGCAGAGAATTTCCAGGCTGCGGTACAGGGACAGGGAAGCAGAAAGCTTAGTGGTCTTGCTGAGTTGAAGAGAGAGTTCTGGGCATCCAAGAGGCCAAGGAAGCCAGAGCTCAGGGAGGAGTACTGGAAAGAGAGTTTCATAGAGAGAAGTCCAGAGAGTAGCAGAGCATGCTACATGTTTTGAGTTGAGTGCTTCTCAGTGCCTATCTGTGAGAAAACTAACTGAGGCAAGAGGGGAAACACTTGAAAAGATTCGAGAGAAAAATTCCTCAGAGGTCATACAAGAATAATCTCTCTTTCACCCACCAAAGTAAAAGAAAGCCTGAAGATAGGTCTCATGCCTTGTCTGTTGTTTTTCAAAAAAAAAAACAAAGCCCCCTCAAAAAAAAAAAAAAAAAAAAAAAAAAAAGCCCTGAAGAAAACAAGTTAGATTCAAAATAATAAAGATGAAAACAATAATCAGTTAAATATAGGGGGCCTGGGAGGCTCAGTTGGTTAACTTTCCGACTTCAGCTCAGGTCATGATCTCACGGCTCATGGGTTGGAGCCCCACATCGGGCTCTGTGCTGACAGCTCAGAGCCTGGAGCCTGCTTTGGATTCCGTGTCTTCCTCTCTCTCTGCCCTCCCCTGCTCATGCTCTGTCTCTCTCTCTCTTTCTCTCTCAAAAATAAATAAACAGCAAAAACATTTTTAATCAATTAAATATAAAACAGAGAATACAAACGAGATCAATAGCTGATTATTTGTGAAGATCAATAAATCTGATAAGCCTCTGGCCTGAGTCATGGTGGGGTAGGTGCTGTTGGGAGAAGGGTTGGTAGAGATGTGCACATTGGCAATATTGGGAATAAGAGGGGGACCTCACTACAGATTCTACAGATATGAAAAGCATTGTTTCTTATGAACAACTTAATGTCAATAAATTTGAAACTTAGAAGAAAGGGACAAATTCCTTAAAAGATGTATAAGACCAACACTTGATCAGAAGGAAACAGGTAACCTGACCAATAACTCTATATTTTTAAAAATTGATTTTGTAGTTTAAAACCTTCTAATGGAAGAAACTTCAGGTACAGGTGGCTTCACTAGTGAATTCTACCAAATATTAGTAAGAAAGAACACACATCTGAGCAAACTCTTGAAGAAAACTGAAGACAGGGAATGTTTCTCAAACCATTCTATTAGGTCAGCATTACTCTGATACCAAATCTAGAAGAAGATGTTACAAGAAAACTATGTAGGTACAAATTTTCTAAACAAAATCTTAGCAAATTTAATCTAATGATATATAAAAAGGATAATAAATCATGATCAGGCAGGGATTATTCCAGGAATGTAATTTTGGCTTAACATTCAAAACAATCAATTAACAGACTAAAAAAAAAATCAAAAAACAAATGATCATTTAAAAATGTCAAGAGGAAACATCTGACAAAAGACAGCAGCTATTCCTGACAAAAACTCTCAGCAAAATAAGACTAGAAGGGAACTTTCTTAACCTGATAAAAGATATGTATGAAAAACCTACAAGCCACACACACACACACACACACACACACACACACACACACACAAACACGTAGATATTATAAAGAGCAAATAATTAATCCTCTTTACATAAAATGCTAGAAAATGCAAACTAACCTATAGTAACAGAAAGGCAATCAGTGGTTGCAATGAGAGAAGGTTCTGAGTGGGAGATTTGAAGGATCTGAATGGGAAAACAGTGGGGACAAATTGAAGTCTGACCTGGAAATGCACTTTGGCACCAGGTTGTAGAAAAACTGAGTGATTTTCCCATTCTGGATTTCCATCTCTGAATAATAGTAAGCTGTAAAGGAGCTGGGGTGGGCTGGGGGAAAATCAGGCTGGGGAAATCTGAAATTGACAAGAATAACTCTAGTAACTTCATGAATAGAGCAATCTAGGGAGGTGAAGGCTGGGGAAGATCAGAAGAACAGGGAAGAGTTAGAGTTTTAAAAAACTGTTTAGATTCCAGGGATGATGAAGAAGAGGGGTATACATTTTTTTTTTTAATTTTTTTAATGTCTATCTGTTTTTAAGAGAGAGAGAGCAGGAAAGGGGCATAGAGAGAGGGAGACACAGAATACAAAGCAGGCTCCAGGCTCCAATGTCAGCAGAGAGCCCAACGCAGGGCTCGAACACACAAACAGTGAGATTAGACCTGAGCCGAAGTCGGATGCTTAACCGACTGAGCCACCCAGGTGCCCCGAAGAGGGGTATACATTCTATCTAGCATCCAAGACCCTCACCTCCAGCTATGTGTTCTGCCTTAGCCATCACCACCTACCTCTTAGAAGACCCCCAAATAACCCTCAGCATCAAAGCTGAGACTGGGAATTAGAATGGAGCTCTTTACCATTGGTTGAAGACAAAATCAAAATAGCAGATCAGGAAAACATTTGAATGGTCATGAACTTTTGGTATAATTTTTCATACCCAGGGGTTACAGATGAGAACCATGGAGAACTCCAATTCTCTGATTAAGGAGAAAGAGAAAGGGGTGAAATGTTTAAAATCCCCAAGGCTACCAAGACACAAAACAAGAGAATTGGCAGCAGAGGTCCAAGTAGTCAAGCCTCGTAAAGAACAAGTGGATAAACTGGTTAATAAGGGACTTAGCACTGGAACATAAAAATTGTGGGGTTGAAGGTTATGACTCAGGCTTTCCTAGCAACTCCATTAAACAGGGACATTCCTTAACGACGGGTTCAAAGTCAACAAGAAGCTAACTGATAAACCTGGACGTGGCTCACTCTTCCAGAGCAGAGAGAGCAAATGAAAGAGATGAATAAATAAAGATATGACTTTGCCGGAATGTACTCCCAAAGGAACTCCAAGGGAGGCTAAAGTTTTACAAGACTTGTCCATCAGAGACTGCTTCCTTTCCTTTGAGGTGGCACTGGTATGTGTGACTAGCTACCACCGGGAGAGCTCTGACTTGAGTGAAGCAAGAGAATCATGAGGGAAGCTGGATGCAAATACCGATGGCGTGGAGACTCTGATTTCACGGGTCTGGGCTAGATCCTGATGTGCGAATTCTAAATGAGTCCCTCTGCTTATATCGATGCATTGCCAGGTTTGAGGATCAAACAGACAGCCTCTGCATAGGCAAAGGAAACCGAATGTTATAAAGGACAGCCTGACTCTTCCTCACGATACATTTGTCAGAAGAAACAGAATACATGTTGACCTTGCAGATGTAATTTTAAATATATATGTTGACATACATTAAAGGAAGATCATTAAAAATGTAGGCATGGGGCACCTGGGTGGCTCAGTTGGTTGAGCTCTTGGTCCCGACTCTTGGTTTCAGCTCAGGTAATGATCTCATGGTTCGTGAGTTCGAGCCCCACGTCAGGCTGAAGCCGTGTGAAGCCTGCTTGGGATTCTCTCTCTCCTTCTCTCTGCCCCTCCCCTGCTCACTCTTGGTCTCTCTCAAAATAAATAAACATTAAAAAAAATTTTAATGTAGGCATATTTAGATATCAGTTAAAGATTTTTTTAATAATTTTTAATGTTTATTTATTTTTGAGGGGGGGTGCGTGTAAGCAGGGGAGGGGCAGAGAGAGAGAGAGGCAGAAGTTCCAAAGTGGGTTCTGTGCTGACAGCAGAGAGCCCAATATGGGGTTCAAACACACGAACTGTGAGATCACAGCCTGAGCTGAAGTCAGATGCTTAACCAACTGAGCCACCCAGGTGCCCCTAAATATCAGTCAAGAACTTCTTCCCTTTCTTTCACTCTTAAAAATAGGTTATGATCTGAGAAAGTTTTGACTTTGAGACTTGGAGGAATAGAGGGTGCAAAGGAAAGTTCAAGGGAGAGCATTTCCAAGCTCTGTTCCAAAGAGAAGGAGAGAGGGGTCTTGGGAAAGAGAGCCCCACCACTGGGTCTGACGAGGGGCTGAAACGAGGCCCCTTGGAACACTTACATGTTTCCCACAGTTGGGAAGAACAACATGGAAACGTAAAGCAGCCTGTGTGTCTCAGTAGTGCCTGACCTCCTCTCCAATGGAAGGGAATCTGATAGTCGGTCCTCAATGGGAACGTTGTCCCAGACTCATTTCAAATCCTGTCTGAGAGGACCGCTTGAAAGCGCAACGGAACCCAACAGAACAAGTTCTGTGGTGTGAACAACCAGAAGTCTAGGGGCTAAGTGTGCAGTCCAGTCAAATGAGATGCCCATGACTTGAAATCAGGGGGCCAAGCAGCAGCAAAGTCTGTGGAGGGTTCAGAAAACCACCCGCTTTAATCTCTGTCAGGTGCAAAGACAGCAAAGCCTTCTTGTGAGAGTACAGGTCAAGTCAGACATGTGAGTATTCATTTTCTCTTCCCTTCTACCTGTGTTCCAGCCTGGCAGGGTACATAAATCAGTGTTAGTAAGATGGCGGTTGAGGTGAACCACAAGTAGAGAAAAATGGCTGACTACACTTCCCTCCTTGGCAGCAGTTAGCCAATCCGAGTTGGGAGAGCAGAAAGCTACGATGCCAGGTCAGGTTTGGGGTCTTGATTGCTGTATAACTGAACGCAGACTGGCATGGGAGCTACAGTGTTCAACCTTGGGTCTTGCCATTTTCCTCCGAAGGCAAGGGCAACTTTAAGGGGATCGTCAGAGATAAAATGAAGATGCTCTTTGATTTCATCTCACTGACTGGGCACGTTCAATGGACAAGTTTATTCTCACCCACATCCTCCCTAAACCCTTTACCCCTATTCCCTTTAAGAAAAACAAAGACAAGGGGTGCCTGGGTGACTTAGTCGGTTAATCTTCCAACTTCGGCTCAGGTCATGGTCTCCCCGTTCTTGAATTTGAGCCCTGCGTCGGGCTCTCTGCCATCAGCACAGAGCCTGCTTCAGATCCTCTGTCCCTCTCTCTCTGTCCCTCCCCTGGTCCCTTTCTCTCTCAAAAATAAATAAAACATTAAAAAAGAAGAAAACCAAAGACAAAACCTTTGTGATTTTCCATCCACCTCATCTCACGGTTAGAAAACCTTCAGCTTGTAGGTATGGCCCTGATTCCCGAGCTTCTATAAGCCAGTCAGAAACATACACAGAACAATGCAAAAAGACAAAGGAGAAGGAGACAGAAGACCAGAGAGCTTTCCAAAGGCAAAAGAGAAGCCACTTTCTAAAAAGAGAATATAGGCTTTCAGGGCGCCTGGGGTTTTCATCAGTTAGGGTGAGACGCAGACATGGAAATGACGAAGTCTGTGTCATCACAGATCTCCGGCACACAGGGCCACTCAGTTGGGAGACAAAGAGAAAGAGGGGAAGCATGAGTGAGAGCCTACATGGTGGCTTCTGCGGGAAAGAACGTGTGAAGCAGGGTGAGCTGGCTTACGATGGCTAGGTTAGCTGGCTCTGGGACACAGGGGATGGCACAAGGGAACAGTGACCTTGAAGGCAAGAACCCCCCCCCCCCCCGCCACACACACACACATATAAGGGGTAGCTGGGGGGTTGCATTTGGAAGGTGCACTTGAGGGCAAGTTGTTTACTGGCTCTAGGAATTGGCTAGCCCTGAAAGGGGGGGTCTCCCCAGGGTCAGCAAAGCCCCAATACATCAAAGTGTCATAAAAGAGAAAAGAAAGGGACACAGATCATAAAACTTAAGACAACATATAATGGAGTAAAATGTTGCAAAGAGGTCAAGGAAGCTGAATCCTAAAACCAGGAGTTCAGCAAGTCAGATTTCCCAGCTGAATGGACACTGCGAGCACCTTTCGGAAGTGATATGGGCACCGTGCTGAGGGCGGAAGGAATAAAGAAGAAAGTTGTTGTTAAGAAACAGTATCAGGGGCGGGGGCGCCTGGGTGACACAGTCGGTTAAGCGTCCTATTCTTGAGCTCGGCTTAGGTCATGATCTCATGGTTCCTGGGTTCGAGCCCTGCGTGGAACTCTGCGCTGACAGCTCAGAGCCTCAAGCCTGCTTCAGATTCTGCATCTCCTCCCCACCTCCCAAAATAGATAAATAAACTTAAAAAATAAAACGTACTGGACGCTTCGAGTACTTTGCATGTATATAACATTGAAAGAAGAAAAGCAGTGAGATAGTAGGATAAGAGTTATTTTGTTTTGTTAGACTTGTTTTTGTCTCCGCAGACAAGAGATATAAATTTGCTCGTAGGCAGAAGAGAAGAAGCCGGGATGGAGAGAGAGAGCTGTAAGAGGTTGGCCCGGACTCCTGAGGAACTTCAACCAGCTCCGATTCCTAACAGTGTGCAAGTGGACGTCAGGGCTGCAGTGAGATGATCACTTCTCCCGCCTCGGGCTGCAGGCATCTTTGTGAGTGGAGATTGGAATCAGCTGGCCCTGACACAGGGCAGTGACACTGCACAGAGCACAGCACGGCCCCTTGAGAACTTTTAGCCAGGGCTGTCCTCTGGTGTCTGGTTTCCTACCATCTTGGGCCCAGAAACCTCCGCCGATTAGACAGAAGAACTTGATTCTCCTCTGCCGTGGGAAGGGTACATCGCTGTCTTTATCCATTTTTTTTCTGTGTCGAGAATATGTTGATAGAGGTCAAGCTCTTAGTAACCACATCATCCAGCCAAAAAAAAAAAAAAAAAAACAATTTGTTTACAGCAATGAGGGTGTGTTGGCAAAACCACGCTGGTGGAATTAAGGGAGCTCCCTTCCAGAACACCAACTCCAACAGATTGACTTCTTAGAGGACAGAGTCTTATATTTGTCCTCATAGCCAACTTCTGATTGATAAATACACCCTCCCTCCCCAGCAGGGTATTTATACTCCATTACACCCCACTGCAAAAATATAAAGTCGCTTCTCGAGAGACACATTATAGCATCAATTATAGGTAGGAAACAAGTTTTGTTTATTCAATCAACCGTTCTCTAAAGATTCACTGTCTCCATTTCATCAAGAAACCACACCAAGCCTGAGGGGAAAGCCAGTGAGAAATTTCCTTTGGAATATACTGCCACAATTTATGCAGAGCATTTGCCAATGTCATTTCCTTTAAAGCTCTGGGCATGGCCATTAATACTACGGTCTCCATTTTACAGAGGAGAAACGTGTAATTCACAGAGTTTACATGATCTGCAGGAAGGCACGGGGCTGGGACATAGTAGCTGGGATCCAGGTATGAATTGAGAGAACTGGATTAGGACGACTTACCAGAGATGCCCTTCCTCAACCACTTGACCGTGAAAAGAGTCAGTGTGGGGAGAAATGGAAAATGGACTTGTGAGCTTAACTTCTAATGCTGAGGGCTCTGCTACGACAGGCCTCAGCCCATACACGTGTGCGCGAGCACACATGCATACATATATATGCACACACATACACATATGTGCACGCACACACAAACGTGTACACACACATACATCCACATGCACACACAGGCACACATACGCAGAGATGTGTACACACACACGCATATGCATGCACACACAAACTCCTGTGCACATGCCCTCACTTGCAAACCGGGCCTTTGTTTTTTTTAATTGTTTTAATGTTTATTTATTTTATGAGAGAGAGACAGAGCACAAGCAGGGGAAGGGTAGAGAGAGAGGGAGACACAGAATCTGAAAAGGCTCCAGGCTCTGAGCTGTCAGCACAGAGCCCGATGCTGGGCTCAAAGCGACGAACTGCGAGATCATGACCTAAGCCAAAGTCAGACGCTTAACCGACTAAGCCACCCAGGTGCCCCCAAACCGGGCCTTTCAACACATGGCCCACTGGTGGAAATGGCCCCTACTACCTGCAAACTGACAGAGCTAGATTAAATTGTCTTCTTCTCGGGGGGGGGGGGGGGGGGGAGCTAGAAAGAGTATGAAAAGGGCATTTCCCTCATTCACTCATTAAAATTAGGACAGTAAGTTAGATCCTCTGACTCAGATCCTGGGCTTTTTCAACACAGAAGACAGACAGAAGTGGCGTGCAGGGCCTCCGATATCAAGAAATTAACACTCCAGGGGCGCCGGGGTGGCTTAGTCGGTTAAGAGTCCGACTTTCGCTTAGGTCATGATCTCGCGGTTCGTGGGTTCGAGCCCCGCGTCGGGCTCTGTGCTGACTGCCAGCTCAGAGCCTGGAGCCTATTTCGGAGTCTGTATCTCCCTCTCTCTCTGACCCTCCCCTGCTCACGCTGTCTGTCTGTCTGTCTGTCTCTCTCTCCTAGAAATAAATATTTAAAAAAATTAAAAAAAAAAAAAAGAAATTAACACTCCAGAGAGAAAACGATCCCCAAAAAGGGAGCCCAACAGAGGGTGTGAGTGTCTAAACCCCATGCTTTAGAGAAAGGAGCGCTCACTTTGGCCTTGACCGGTGGAGAAGGCCTCCGAAGAGGGCAGGTTTACACTGGCGTCTGGCTCAAACCAACACCGGCAGTTTCCATTCACCTAGTAAGGACCTCACCTTCACCAAGAAAGGAAACAGCCACCATGGCTGGCTCCCCACCTTCATCGGGTCTCACTAGAGCTCTGGGAGCCCTTCTCAGGGAGCCCCGACGCATCAACGGCAAGATGATTTCAAGTTGGAAGGAACTTTCCTCCTGGAGAAAACTAACCATGACAGAGTTTGGCACAGAGCGGGGCTGAAGCTGGAGACATCCAGAGCCCTAATCATCTGCAGGCGTTTTAGGAACCGGTCCTGTGCATTGGATGGTTCTCAGGAAATCAACGGGTAGAGACTCCTTCTCCTCCCCAGGGCCCCTTTGCCCTGTTCAAATTTGCCCTGACTAATCGTCTTAGTAGGTGTTGGGTCAGAGTCAGCTAGGGGTCTGACTAAGGTCACTTACTTGCTTTGTTTACACTGCTAATTTTATCATTGCTTGGAAGGCTAATGGTATTATTTATACTTTAACTATGATAAATGTCTAGTTGAAGCGGGGTTGGGGTGAGTTAAAAACCAATACAAGTCCAAAACTTTTTACACAGGAAATATTAATATTTTTGAGCTCCCCAATCTTTCCAGAATCTTGTACTTGACAAGGAAAAATGGTCCTTCCAGCCCACAGCTCCTCATGTTCTAGTCTCCATAAAACCAGCATCAAAATCTCTGGCCCGTGTCTGGCTGATGGCGCCGATCGAGGCGTGAGAGCTTCTGATGCACCAGCCCCGTGGCCGATGCAAAGGGCTGGAGAAGTGAGGGCTCAAGGCAATGACTGGAAACCCAGTTGTCAGCTACATTTCAGAGCCATCTGTTCCTGTTTAAGGCTTCGAGGGAGGCTTGGACTCTTAACAATCTGTGCAACAGAACAGTGCCTGTCAAGATTTAACGTGCACGGGAGTCACCTGGGGATCTTGTGAAAAGACAGATTCTGTTTCAAAACGTCTAGGGTGGGGCCTGGGATGCTGCCTTTTTACCAACTCCCAGCTGATGCTACGCTACCGGTCCACAGGCCACACTTTGAGTAGCAAGTCAAAGAGGGCACCAGAGGGACAGGGGATGAGTGAACACAGGACTGGGTACCGGTATGGGGAGCCTCCTCATGGGGACGCTCAAGGTCTGCCTTTCCAGGCTCTCCAACAAAATGGGCTTCTCGATGCTTTCTGACTGAGCTGCGTAACTTCCCTTCTGCAACAAAGTGCCCACATTATTCTCAATTACAGATTAGTTTCCTCCTGGCCCATGTGAATCCGAGAACTTCTTTTTTTTTTAAAGTTTATTTATTTTGAGAGAGAGAGAGAGAGAGAGAGAGAAAAACATGAGCAGGGGAGGGGCAGAGAGAGAGGGAGATAGAGAACCCCAAGCAGGCTCTGAGCTGCCAGGAGTCCTACATGGGGCTCAAACTCATGAACCATGAGATCATGACCTGAGCTGAAATCAAGAATCAGACGCTCAACCAACTGAGCCACCCAGGTGCCCCTGAATCCTAGAATTTCTGCTCCCCCTTCAAGCTCTATCTCGAATTTGTCTTGCCGTAGGATGAACCAGCTCCCAACTTGGGCGAGATTTTGTGAGGATTCCCTCCCCCCTTTTTTTGCCTTGATAACTAGAAGTTTGCACCTTAGACCACCTTCATCCAACCCTGTCCCCCACCCCTGCCTCTGGTAACCACCAATCTGATCTCTTTCTATGCATTTGTTTATTTTTTTTCTTTTATACTCCACATGTGAGACTAGAGTGTTTTTCTCTGTCTGACTTATAGAAGTATAACGCCCTCAAGCTCCATCTGTATTGTCACAAATGGCAAGATTTCCTCATAATGGCTGAATAATATCCCACTATATATTATGTATAAATATACACATATATACATATATATCATGACTTCTTTATTCATTCTTCCATCAAGGGACCCTTAAGCTGTTCCAATGTCTTGGCTATTGTACCTCTCCCATTTTTTTTTGAAAATAATCGTTCCAACAGGCATGAGGTGACACTGTGGTTCTGACGTGCAATTCCCTACTGATTAGTGATGTTGAGTTGGGCGAGGTTTTACAACTGCCCTCCCACCTCCCTGGTCCAGGCTAACAGGTGAGAGAACTGTAGAGTGCAGGACCAGAGTCCTCTCTCCAGCCTAGTTAGTGGATAATTATGACTTAAAAACAATTTCAAGGTAAAGCGAGAGGAGCTGCTAGCTAAGTGAACTGTGTAGACCATGGATGCTAAAGGTATTCCGGGTGGTGCGAATGGTCCCTGGGGGCTAACGAGAGAGAGAGAGAGAGAGAGAGAGAGAGAGAGAGAGAGCGCGAGCGCGCGCGCGCGGAGGAGGGGGCAAATGCAGGTGCTGAGGTTTGGCAACAGGTGTGGGTACCTGTGATCTATACCAACGGGGAGCTGGTGTGCTGCTTTATTAGCAACCGGGCAAATACCCCAAACCCCCATCACACTGCACCTGCCACAAATCCATGCCAGAGGAGAGCCCTTGCAGGGAACACAGCCCCTCAGTTTGCCCTGGTCAGGTGCCCAGGGTTAAGACCATTCGTTTTATGTAATCTTACACGATCCTGTTTTTTGGAGAGAGAAGACATACTCTCGGGGAGCCTTCTCCCCTACGTACAGCCCTCACTGTTGAAGGAGGTAGAAACAAAGCAGGGCTCCGAGACGGGGGCCCTGGGGTGCTGCTAGGGAGGTTTGTGGATATTTAAAAGCCCTCCCCCTGTGGCCTTTCTCCCTCTTCTCTTGTGACCTTGGGGTTCAGCACAGGGCTCCCGACCCCTCTGGAAAGGCTGCCCTCCTTCGCTTAGGCCCTGAATTCCTCTTCCAGGCTCTCCATTGCAGTCAACAGAAAAATACCTCAAAGATTAAGAGAACAATGAATCAGGATGGAGTCTAAGAAGACAGGCAAGCGGTGTGTGTGTGTGTGTGTGTGTGTGGTTCATTTTTGCCTGCTCTGAGAAATCCACCCATCCTCTGTGCCCACACTCCCATGGATTGACTGGCCCGGTACTGTCCTGGCCTGAGGGAAGCTGTAGTTAAAACTCCAGATCTCTGCTGTGCTAACCCACTAGGGAACCCCATTACTATACCAGATTTGGGGGTAGGAGAGGGTTTCCAATTCCTGCTAGATGATAAAGCAGCTACTATCGGGGACTCTGAGGAAGCAGCTGTGGGCCGGTAATGGCTTGCGTCATGAGTTTTTTTGGAAACACAGATCCCTGGGAACTGACCGTCACCCCAGGCTTTCTCAGAGATGTGTTATGTCTAATTGCATGTCCTTCTGTGGCTGCCCCAAATGCCAGACCAGTGGAGGAGATGGTTGTTTGCTCTGGCCTCCTGGGAGGTCCCTCCTGCCTCCTTGGTGACCTAAGCATTAGAACCCTCGTGTATTTCACTTACATGAGTCACCATTTGGGCCAAAGAAGAGATCTCTTCAGAATATAGAAGCAAACCCACTAAGAATACAAATTAATCATAGAGCATGTATTTGTTCATTAGTGCTCAGTAGAAAAGTAAACATAAGCTAGAGAACTGTACGACAGTAGGTACTCTGCTTTGTTGAAAATCATGGAAAATAGTCTGGCCAAGAGGTTCATAAAAATCAGTCCAAGTGCAAAAGCCAATTCCACAGCAAAATGATAAATTCACCATTGGGCTGCCCGCATCCTTTGTATTTTCCACAATCAAATCATGTCAGGCCTACTGAAATCTGAAATCAATGTCTCTCTATTCAAGTCTTCTTTGTGACCCTTAGCAAACTGGTGTGCCTTGTACCATTCTCGATGTGATTTTTTGGATGTTTGATTACGTGAGTAAATGGGACCTTTTCCCTGTGATGTTTTCCTAATGGGATTGCTTTATTATAATGGTGTTGAGATTTTTAATTTTTTTTAATGTTTATTTATTTTTGAGACACAGAGAGACAGAGCACGAGCAGGGAAAGGGCAGAGAGAGAGGGAGACACGGAATCCGAAACAGGCTCTAGGCTCTGATCTGTCAGCACAGAACCTGACTCGGGGCTCAGACTCATGAACCAAAGCACGAGATCATGATCTGAGCCAAAGTCAGACACTCAACTGACTGAGCCACCCAGGCACCCCATGGTGTTGAGATTTTATAACTGACCACATTACTGTGGTTTCTTATCAAGTCTCGAATTTTTTAAGTGTCTAGGATTCTTCACATTTTGGTAGTCAGGAATATTTATTATTAATTTTATTAAGATGCTGAGGTTCAGAGAGATTGAGTGGTTTTCCAATAAGTGATAGAATGCAGAGCAGTTTTTACACTACAGAGGTTATCTATCCCTTAAAGTTTGAAAAGAATTTGCCTATAAAATCATCTAGAATTGACACATTTATTACTGGTAAGATCTTGACTTTTTTCAGCTTGTCTTTTGATTAAATATTTGAGATTTTCTACTTCAGTACAGTTTTCTAATTTATATTTTTCTAAAGTTTGCAAACGTATTAGCTTTGGGCTTTATAAATATTTTCACAGTATTTTCTCTATTTGATATCTGTGATTATATTTTCTAATACCTAAAGTTACGTTTTTGAGTAATCTCGTTTTTTTATCAGACAAGCTGAACTTTTTTTAAACTATGATTATCTTATTTATAAATCTCAATCCATGAATTTGTTTTTACGTTATTTATAAATATTCCATTTTTACTGTTTGATTTTTCCTATCCTACTCTGGTTTTTTTTCCTTATTTTCTTTTCTTATTTTTCTTTTTCCCATTTGAGTCAGTACTCATTTTTATTTTCATTTTGCTTTGTCCACGAATGAAGGTACAGGATTATGAATTCTTTTTGAATAATGCTGTTAGCCACTTCCTATAGGTTTTACTTTGGTCCTGTTCACCTTATCACGGCTTTCTAAATACAGTTTAATAGAAGGATTAACATTTCCTTTCTTCCAAGAACTACTGAAGGCAGTGAATTAACATTTCCAGATGACAGAGATTATTTTCTTATTACATTTGGGTTGTTATTTCTAGTTTTATAGATTTATTAATAAGAAGGCAGGATTCATACAATTTCTGTTTAATAGACAGCATGTTATCATATTATAACATAGCGTAGCATATTAAAACCACTTTATTGGTAGTATTTAAATTCTCTCCGTATCCTTTTCTCCCTGTTACTTTTATTTAACAATGACTACATGAGACAGGCTCATGCCTCACAAGTAGCTGTGTATGGTGATTAACCCTGCAAACTTGAAAGAGTCTTTTGATTTATCTATTTTAATATTTTGGGTGGCCCAAATATCCACCATGTAACATTTTTCTTGTGGACTATAACCATCAATAACAAAAATATTTGTCTGATGTATTTTTTGCCTTAAATTCTACTTTTATGTTGATATCACGGTGTTTTTACTTGGCCTGTATTTGCATAATTTGAGTTATCACCGCCTTTATGTTTACAGTTTTATTTTACACAATTTATTCCAATAATTTTCAAAGGCGAATAGGGCTAAAAAGCTTGTTTTATTTTTTAACCCAACCTCTCCTCTTACTCCAAGTCCCCAGAAGCAACTCCTTCAAAGGGTTCCAGCCATAACTATCATTGTTACTTAATCTAAACTTCTAAGTACTAGAAATTCTTTTACCAATTGCAGGCATTAACTGCTGGTCCCCTATTATATCCCTCACTTAAACCCTCTTTTCCCTTTTCTTCATTTTCCCGATATAGTTACATTTCAATTCTGTGTTAAATCCATAGCTAGCATTTTCAGTCATATAACCAGAGAAATGCTGCCGACCATTAAACAGATCTTGTACAAATTTTTGGTTATTCCTAAGGTTAAAAATTGCTTCCATTTTTTGCCTGTTTGTTTCTGCCAGGCCCTCCTGTTATCCGCCGGTCTAGAACACTTGTAAATAAAATTTCGCAGCTTGAGTTTTGTTTTGAATCACCAAGTGATGTGAAATTGCGTGTAAATCCACAGGAGTGCTGACTGTGGTTCTGTGCTGCTGCTGAGGGCCCAGGTGATGTTCCTCGCAGTCCCTGGGGGTGGAGGCTGGTCACAGGTTCACTTCCGTCACCCTCCCTGTGAGGATGTGACGCTACAGTGAAAGGTCTATTAGCTTTCCACTGTAGGTAAGTCCTAGGTTTGAATTCTGTCCGGCCCCACCCCTCCCTTCCCATAGATACAGATTTACCCTACCAACCTCCTTTGCTGTTGACATCATTGGCCTTTGGTTCTGATTTTCACCTTCACATAGAACGGTAATCTATATTATACACGGCACATAGTCACATAACATTCTACAGATTCTGTAGTTTTGTTTCCTTTCTTATTCATATTTTCTGAAGACTTTTTAAGAGGAAAAGAATGCAAAAATTTCTTTAGGTTACGCTCTTAAAAACAAGAATTCCCAGTCTCCTCATTAAAAAAAAATGTAGTATTAAAAAAAATTATTATAAAGGGGCGCCTGGGTGGCTCAGTCGATTGAGCTTCCAACTCTTGATTTCAGCTCAGATCATGATCACCGGGTCGTGGGATCGAGCCCCACATGAGGCTCCATGCTCAGTGTTGAGTCTGCTTGAGATTCTCTCTCTCTCTATCTCTCTCTCTCTCTCTCTCTCTCTCTCTCTCCTCTCTCTCTTCTACTACCCCCTCCCCTGCTCATGCTCTCTAAAAACAAAAAATTATTATAAAAAGTCGTAAGTGTTCATTCTGTTTAAATAAGATAAAATTAACAAAAAAACAACTGCATGCTTCAGAGTATTACATACAATATTATGCCATTCAAGTCAATGTTTAAAAGCACACAACTACATATATACATAAACATGTTTATATGTATATATGTATACACTTATATGTATATATTATATACATATTGTGTGTGGTATGTGTGTATATATGTGCGCAAGTATAGAATAGTGAACCAAATTCCTGGTAACATTTGCCTCTGAAAAATAAGGAAGAATGAGAATAGCTATGTTAGTAATTTATGCATGACAAGAACCACTAATTAGTATCAGCAGGAGTAAAGAAGATGTAAATATAAGGACTATTTGAAAGAACTAACTTGTGGGACTTGATGGCACTTCACATAAGAAATGAAGAAAGCAGCATTTTTAGCTTGGAGATTGAGAAATATAATCATGATGCCTTTTGTTGATACTAAAAATTTGGGAATGGACCTGATTTTTTTAAAAAAATTGTTTATGTTTATTTGTTTTTGAGACAGAGAGAAACAGAGCATATGTAGGGGAAGGGCAGAGAGAGAGGGAGACACAGAATACGAAGCAGGCTCCAGGCTCTGAGCCGTCAGCAGAGCCCGACGTGGGGCTCGAACCCATGAACTGCGAGATCATGACCTGAGCCAAAGTCGGATGCTTCACCAACTGAGCCACCCAGCCGCCCCAGAATGGACCTGCTTCTAGAAAAATAATCAAGAACTTAGATGTATTTAAATTTGGGGGCGCCTGGGTGGCTCAGTCGGTTAGGTGTCCGACTTTGGCTCAGGCCATGATCTCACAGTCTGTGGGTTCAAGCCCCACGTCGGGCTCTGTGCTGACAGCTCAGAGCCTGGAGCCTGCCTCCAATTCTGGGTCTCCCTCTCTCTCCTCCTCCCCTGCTCGCTCTCCGTCTCTCAAAATAAAGGCATAAAATTTTAAAAATAAATAAATAAATAAATTTGAGTTACACCATTCAGTCAAGAAATCTTTTTAGGAAAACAATTATATTAGTTTCATGTGT
Organism: Hyaena hyaena; assembly: GCF_003009895.1. Lineage (NCBI taxonomy): Eukaryota > Metazoa > Chordata > Mammalia > Carnivora > Hyaenidae > Hyaena > Hyaena hyaena. Next base: position 97,183 of record NW_024080689.1, read on the forward strand.
AAGACATAATGATTTGACATTTATATACATTATGAAATGATCGCAATAGGCTGTTACCATCTGTCACCATACAAAGTTATTACAATATTATTGACTATATTCCCTATGCTTTACATCCCTGTGCCTTATTTCTTTGATAATTGGAAGTTGGTACCTCTTAATCCTCTGTCCCTATTTCATCCAGTCCCCTATATCTCCCCACTCTGGCAACCACCAGTTGGTTCTCTGTATTTATGTATCTGTTTCTGTTTTGATTTGTTTGTTCATTTGTTTTGTTTTTTTAGATTCCACATATAAGTGAAAACATATGGTATTTGTCATTCCCTGTCTGACTTATTTTACTTAGCATAATACCCTCTAGGTCCACCCATGTTGTCACAATGGCAAGATTTCTTTTTTTTTCTTTTTTTACTTTTTTTTAACATTTATTCATTTTTGAGACACAGAGAGAGACAGAGCATGAACAGGGGAGGGGCAGAGAGAGAGGGAGATGCAGAATCTGAAGCAGGCTCCAGGCTCCGAGCTGTCAGCACAGAGCCCCGGGCCGGGCTAGAACTCAAGAGCTGTGCCGATCATGATCTGAACTGAAGCTGGATGCCCCACCAACTGAGCCCAGGCGCTCCAAGGTTTCATTCTTCTTAATGGATGACTAATATTCATTGTAAGTATACACTACATATTTTTGTTACCCATTTATCTATCAATAGGCACTTAGGTTGCTTCCATATTTTGGCTAATGTAGATGATGCTGCAATAAACACACGGGTGCATGTATCTTTTAAATTAGTATTTTTGGGTTTTTTTTTTTTTCAAATAAATACCCAGAAATGAAACTGCTGGATTGTATGGCAGTTCTATTTTAACTTTTTGAGGAACCTCAAATTTTTAATTTTAATTTTTGAGGGACCTCCATACTATTTTCCATAATGGCTGTACCAATTTACCTTCCCACTAGCTCTGCATGAGGATTCCCATTTCTCTACATCCTCTCCAATACTTATGATTTCTTGTCTTTTTTATACTAGTCATTCTGTCTGATGTGAGGTGATATCTCATTGTGGTTTTGATTTGCATTTCCCTGGAGATGAGTAATGTTGAGCATCTTTTCATGCATCTGTTGGCATCTGTAAGTCTTCTTTGGAAAAATATCTATTTAGGTCCTCTGCCCATTTTTTAATTGGCTTGTTTGGTTTTCCGTTTTTGTTTTGTTTTTGCTCAATTGTATTAGCGCTTTATATATTTTCATTATTAACCCCTCATCAGATATATCATTTGCAAATATCTTCTCCCGCTCAGTACGTTGCCTTTTCATTTTTGTTAATGGTTTCCTTCATCATGCAAAAGCTTTTAAGTGTGATGTAATCTAATTTATTTATTTTTGCTTTTTTTGCCCTTGTCTGAAGAGCCAAATCCCTCCCAAAAAAATATTGCTAAGTCCAAGAGTTCACAGCCTATGTTTTCTTTTGGTTTTATGGTTTCAGGTCTCACATTTCGGTGTTTAATCCATGTCTCACATTTAGGTATTTAATCCATTTTGAGTTAATTTCTTATATGGCATAAGAAGTGATCAAGTTTCATTCCTTTGCATGCAGGTGTCCATTTTTCAAAACACCATTTATTGAAGAGACTGTCTCTTCTTCATTGTAATTCTTGCTTCCTTGGTCATAGATTAATTGACTGTATAGGCATAGGTTTGTTTCTGGGCTTTCTATTCTGTTCCCTTGATCCTGTGTCTGTTTTTGTGCCCATACCACACTGTTTGGGTTACTATAGCTTTGTAGTATGGTTTGAAATCAGGAAGCAAGATACTTCCAGCTTTTTTTCTTCTTTTTTAAGATCGCTTTGGCTATTCAGGGCCTCCTGTGAATCCATACAAATTTTAGGATTATTTGTTCTGGTTCTGTGAAAAGTGTCATTGGTATTTGGATAGGAATTGCACTGAATCCACAGATTGCTTTCAGTAGAATAGACATTTTAACGATGGTAATTCTTCTGATCCATGAATGTGAAATATCTTTCTACTTATTTTTGTCATTTTCAATTTCTTTCAACAGTGTCTTATAGAATTCAGAGTACAGGCCTTTCACCTCCTTGGCAAATTTCTCCCTAGGTATTTGATTCTTTCTGATGCAATTATAAATGGAATTGTTTTCTTAGTTTCTTTTTCTGACAATGAATTATTAGTGTATAGAAACACTACAGATTTCGGTACAGTAATTTTGCATCTCACAGCTTTACTGAGTTCATTTATTTAGTTCTAATTTTTTTGGTAGAGTCCTTAGGATTTTCTACATACAATGTCATACCATCTGCAAATAGTGACAGTGTTACTTCTTTCTTGCCAATTTGTGTGCCTTCTTTTTCTTATCTGATTGCTGTGGCTAGGACTTCCAGTACTATGTTGAACGAAAGTGGCAAGAGTGAGCATCTTTGTCTTTTCCTGATCTTAGAGGGAAAGCTTTCGCCATTGAGTATGATGTTACCTACGGGTTTGTCATTTATGGCCTTTATTATGTTGGTGCAGGTTTCTTCTATACCCACTTTTCTGAGGGTTTTTATTGTAAACACGTGTTGAATTTTTCAAATGCTTTTTCGTTATCTATTAAGATGATCATACAGTTTTTATCCTTCATTTTGTTAATATGGTATACATCACACTGATCGATTTGTGGATATTGACCATCTTTTCATCCCTACAATAAATCCCACTTGATTGTGGTGTTTGATCCTTTCAATGTATTGATGAATTGGTTTTGCCAATGTTATGTTGAGGACTTTTGCATCTGTGTTCCTCAGGGATAATGGCTTGCAATTTTCTTTTTTTTATAATGTCTTGTCTGGTTTTGGTATCAAGGTAATGCTCAGCTCATAGAATGAATGGAAGCATTCCTTCATCTTCAATATTTTGGTATAGTTTGAAAAGGATAAGTATTAAGTCCTCTTTAAATGTTTGGTAGATTTCACTTAAAAAGTGTAGTCTGAGGGGCACCTGGGTGGCTCAGTCAGCAAAAGTCCAACTCTTGATTTCAGCTCAGGTCATGACCTCATGCTTTGTGAGTCTGAGCCCCATGGTGGGCTCTGCATGCTGTCATGGCAAAGCCCGCATGAGATTCTCTCCCGCTCCCTCCCTCTCTATCCCTTCCCTGCTGGCATGCACTCTCTCTCGCTCTCTCTAGCTCTCTCTCAAAATAAATAAACTAAAAAAAAAAGTCTAGCCGTGGACTTATGTTTCTTGGTTTTTATTTTTTAGCATTTACTTTGTTAATGTTTCCTTTATTTTTGAGAGAGAGAGAGAGAGAGAGAAAGCATTAGCGGGGGAGGGGCAAAGAGAAGGGGACAGAGGATATAAAGCAGGCTCTCGACTGACAGCAGTGAGTCCAATTCAAGGCTTGAACTCATGAACTGTGAAATCACGACCTGAGCTGAAGTCAGACACTCACCTAACTGAGCCACCTAGGTGCCCCATCTTGGTAGTTTTTAGAGTGAAAACTAAAGTGAAAACATTTTTAAATGAAATGATTCCTTTCATTACTAGGAATCAGTCTGTGAAGATTTTTTATTTCTTCTTGATTCAGTCTTGAACTTATCCATTTTTTCCAGGTTGTCCATTATTGGCATATAATTGTTTATAGTGGTCTCTTATGTCCTTTGTATTTCTTTGTCGTCAGTTGTAATTTCTCATCTTTCGGTTCTGATTTTATTGGGGCCCTCTTTTTTTTATGTGTCTTGGTAAAGGTTATTTTATCTTTTCAAAGAACCAGCTCTTAGCTTCACTGATCTTTTCCACTTTTGTTTTGTTTTGTTTCAGTTTCAATTTAATTTTCACTCCGATCTCTATTGTTTCCTTCCTTCTACTAACTTTGAGGCTTTCTCCTTTTTCTAGAACCTCTAAGTGGTGCTCTCTTTGCTTGGGATTTGATGTTTCTTTGGGGTTATGTTTGGAGTCATTTCTTGTTATTTTTTATGTATCTCTTACAAGGTTTTGATTTGTGGTGACCATGAGGCTCATATATAACACCCTATGTGTATGGCAGTCGATTTTAAGTTAATGGTCACATAAGTTTGAACACATTCTAAAAGCAGTACAGGAGGGCGGCAGAATATAAGAAATGAGACTTTTTTAAAGGGCTCATGGCACAAACTCACTTGATCTGAGACCCAACATAGAAGCAGCAGATGGAAAAGTATCCGGGCCATATGTGAAAGAGGCTTGTTGATTAATTTTAGGTCATGACCCATAGAGGCAGGGATCTATAGGAACTTTCTCAAGTAATGGACACACTGGTGGGCACCATTTTTCTTACTCTGTGTCTACCTGGCCTGACGCTGGTGGGTGTCACTTCTGACACTCTCCATCTACTTTACTAGCGCTGCTCACCCTGCCCTGGTGTTTCCCTGTGGACTTTCTCCACTCAATTCACCTGCCTCAGCAAGTGCCTCACCAAAAAACTCCTGTCCCGTCACACCTGGTGGGCAGCCTTGGTCTGGACTGAGGCCCCTGGTGGAAGAGCTATTCTGCTGGCCTTCAGATCATTTTCAGAGAGAGTTGTTCCATATGTAGCTATGGTTTTGATGTATCCATGGGAGGTGAACTCAGGGTCTTCCTACTCTGCCATCTTGTTCTCAACCCAACAAATCCTTATGAGCACCAATGTATACTCAGGGCCTAGCACAATTTTCCTTAAATTATTAATGGAATTGTCAAGGGTGTAGGGTACTATGCGGGTGGCTGAGCACACAGAAGTGAACCAGGCAGGCTAAGACCTATACTCATGGAGTTTTGGAGCTTAGAGAATAGATACAGCTATTATACGGATGCCTATAGGTGTGCTGGATCTCAAGGTTCCTGTAGAATCCAATATCAGAGGGAGGTAGCCTCGTTTAGAAAGGTTCAAGGAAGGCTTCGGTATGGAAGAAGCCTTTAAACAGAAATTGACGGAGACGCCACAATCTACCCCACCTGGTCAGAGGCTCTCCGGAAAAGACCGAAGCCTCGACCTAAGCAAAGCAGGTGGGAGAAACGGCCACCAGATAAAAGAAACACCTCTATGAAGACCCGGAGGCCAAAAAACAGCAGGTAGGTTCCTGGACCTGAGAAGTGCTGGGTAGAGTTGCAGTGGGGAAGACACGAAAGACAAGGACAGAATGAGATTCTCTGCAACCTTGACTCAGCTCTTCCCGGTGCACACCAGACTTGGGTTGGGTAGAGGGTCTCTGCCAAATATAGCGGCACTTGAATGTCTGTCTGGATGATGATTTATAGAATAAAACTCAGCCCTCCTGAGGTCAGAGTCCCTGTGAATAACAAAATGTTTTGTCCCACTGTGCGAACACCACGCTGGACGTGTTCTAAAGCTGTCAGTGCCTTGTCAAAATGATGGGAGAGGAAAAGAGCAAAGGAGGAGAAACAGCTGGAGTCAGTTACACTTAAGATACATATAGTTTGGAAATAAATTATCTGTCAAAGTGTGTTTTGTTTCTTGCTTATTCCAACATGTTTGAAAATGTTTGAATTGTTTGGTTGAGGCCAGAATTCTCTAAGGATCAGGCTTTCACTTTACGGCATGGGTCTGTTAATACTTAACGGCTCTTTTCTGCTTGGCCTCCGATAATCTGCATCAAATAAAGTAAGTGAGTAACCCAAGCTATGATTGGCTGAGGCCCTAGATCACCAAAATAAACTGCAGCAAAACTGTCACGTATCCAACAGCCAACACTGCTTGCTCTACCTTCAGAGAGAATGCAGAATCCGCCAGCTTCACATCACCTTCCTGCTACTACCGGGGTCACCGTTAACGATCGCCCCGATTATTACAGTGTCTTCCTAAGTTGTCTCCCTTCTTCTGCCCTTGGGTCCTCCACGGTCTAACTTCAGTACAGCAATCAGAGATTTATTTAACGAGTTAATCAGATCCTATCCCTTCTCTGCTTATAAGCCTCCACAGGGTTCTTCAGATAAACAGAACAGGATATGTACACATATAGAGACTTCTTTTAAGGAACTGGCTCATATGATTGTAGAAGCTCACAAGACCACAGTCTGCACGGTGGGCCAGCAGGTTAGAGACTCAGGGAGAGCCAGTGTGGCAAGTGCAATAGCCATCTGCTGGCAAAACAGTCTTTTCTTGTTCCATTCAAGTCTTCGACTGCCCGGATGAAGCCCACCCACATTAGAAAGAATAATCTGCTTTACCCAACGTCCAACAATTAAAACGTAAACCTCATCCAAAAACACCCTCAAGAAAACATCAAGAGTCATGTTTGGTAACACAGCTGAGCCCTGTGGCCCATTAATTCTCCTGCCAATGGGTCCTCATGGCTGGTTATCAGCCCTGGCTGCACATCAGAATCACCTAGAGGGCTTTAAAAACCATTGATCACTGGGTTGCGACCTCAGGGAGTCTGCAGAGTGGTTTAATCGCTGGGATGTTTAAAAGCTCTGCGGGTAGTTTTAATGTGCAGAGAAGTTTGAGAACAACTGTCCCACACAATTGGTGCCTTTCGGTATTATGCCCCACTACTCTCCTCACTGCTTTGCTTGCAGCGACACTGCCCTATTCTTTGAATACTCTCAACACACACACACACACACACACACACACACACACACACACAGTATCCTTCAGAGCTCTTCTCAAATGCCATCTTAACTATGAGATCTTTCTGGATCACTCCATACAACCCAGCTGCCCCACTTCTTACCCTGGTTTATTTGTCTCCATTACTCTATTACCACCTAAAACACTATTACATTTACTTCTTTAATTTTTTTAAACGTTGATTTATTTTTGAGAGAGTGTGAGCATGGGAGGGGCAAAGAGAGAGGGGGAGACACAGAATCTGATGCAGGGCTTAAACCCACGAACTGCAAGATCATGATCTGAGCTGAAGTCAGATGCTTAACCAACTAAGCCACCCAGGTGCCCCTACGTGTACTTCTTTATTGTTTTTCTGTCTGTGTCTCTTCTGCTAGAATTTAAGTTCTGCGAGGAGAATGACTGTGTTTGTTCTCATCGCTAAATCCCTATGGCTTCGAACAATGCCTGGTATCCAGCAGGGGCTCAGTAAGTATTTGCTGAATCATCAAGTGAGTGACGGATAATGTGCAGATTTTCTTCCCTCCTAGAACATTCCTTCATATGCCCTAGAACATCTCACTATTGTGCATTTGAGCCCATTTTTGCTATCCCCAGTGGAGAGTTTCTCACACAGGGACAGGTCCAAACATGTAGGCCCTTTGGACACGTTAATTATTTGGTTAATTATTTGGTTCCAGCCAATCAATAAGATGCCATGTGGGGCATCTGGGTGGCTCAGTCAGTTGAGTGTCTGACTTCAGCTCAGGTCATGATCTCATGACTCATGTTCAAACCCCATGTCGGGCTCTGTGCTTACAGCTCAGAGCCGGGAACCTGCTTCTAATTCTGTGTCTCCCTCTCTCTGCCCCTCCCCATTTCACACTCTGTCTCTCTCTGTCTCTCAAAAATTAATAAAAAAAAAGTTAAAAGGAAAAAGATGCCATGCCTTCTCAGGGAGGAGAATGATGGTTACCAGGGATGGGATGGAAGGGGAAACGGGGAGATGCTGACCAAAAGATAAAGCTGTATTTATGCAAGAAGAACACGCTGGAGACCTAGTGTATAGCCTGATAACTCTAGTTAACAATACAGTATTGCACACTTGAAATTCCCTAAGAAGGCAGATCTAAAAGTGTTCTCACCAGAAAAAAAGAAAAAGAAAAAAAAAGAAAGCAACTGGTAATTGTGTGAGGTGACGGTTATGCTAATTAGCTTCATTGTGGGGATCAGCTCACAGTGTCTAGGTGTATCAAAACATCGTGTTGTAAGGGCGCCTAGGGGGCTCAGTCGGTTAAGCATCGGACTTCAGCTCAGGTCATGATCTTACAGTTTGTGAGTTCAAGCCCCACGTTGGGCTCTGTGCTGACAGCTCAGAGCCTGGAGCCTGCTTCCGATTCTGTGTCTCCCTCTCTCTCTGCCCCTCGCCCACTCATGTTCTGTCTCTCTCTTCTCTCAAAAATAAATGAACATTAAAAAAATTTTTTTAAACATGCCGTACACCTGAAATAAATACAATTCTGACTTGTCAATTGTCTCTCATTAAAGCTAAGGGGGGAAAAAAAAAGAAAAAGAAAAAGATGCCATGCTTTCAAACCGGAATCCTCGGTCATTTCATCGACCCGTATTTTAGCCAGGGTGGGGGCTGGATCAGAGAGAGGTGACTTCTCTATTTCTGTTACGGAGTGCTGTCTTCATTAGCCCTAAAGGCATATATTTCCATTATGTAAAACCTCACTTGTGGAGACCTAAACTAACCAGCGGCCACCTTTTTATTTCACTCCATCCAGTGCTGGTTGACCCCCCCCACTGCATGGGTGTGGCTGCGGTGCTGACCCACGAATGGAGCTTGCCATCAGAGCTGAGAATCTCCCAAAGGCAAGATCCTCCCATTCTGCATTACCTCCCTGGAGAGGACTCTCACCGGACATTTGTTAAATTTACAAGCCATCCTATTTAATTGCTTCAAATGCTTTCAGGAGAGCTTTGGGAAAAAAACTAATCTAAGGCCACCAGTTGGGGCCAGAACTAGAGCTTTAGCAGAAGTCTCTGGACTCTGTCATTTTTCCCCTGCCTCTTCACAACACACAGGAAACTTCTGGGCTCAGGGAATTCCAGATTCCCGCCCACCCCCGCACCCTCCCTTTTCAGTTTATCCTGGGAGCATGTTCTTAATAAAACACTTGCACAGAATCTCCACTCGGGTCTTCCAGGGAACCAAACTTAAGACATTTAGCACCAAATACAAAGCAGTTGCTCAGACCATTTTTTTCTGTCTGAATGAACAAAAACACAAATGATTCCGTTTCCTTAAAATGCAACCCTAGTGTCACTTGATATTATTCTATTAGGATAGCCAGTATAAGTGATAATATATATACAGAACTGAGGAAGAAGATCCATTTTTCACAGGCTGCCTATGATTAGATGCACCTTTCGTAGAACTTAAATTCTTGGGACTTAAACTTCTCTGTCTTTGTTCTTTTGGTGCACTCGTCAGGAACTGCAAGGTCCTGTCTGTTGTCTATTTATTGGCGTGAGAGAATTATCCATTCTGAACTCATAAGACATGATACCTTCTAGAAAGGGAGATTCGAGTGAAGCTGTAGAATAATGTGCATTCAAGACACCTGTCTTCAAACTCTGGCTCCATACCCCCTGCCTCTTTGATCTCCTTTGGTTTCAAGACTTAAGGGAACCATACTGTCCCTCTTTCCCACCCTTAGTGCCTCCAGTAGTGGCACTTTGGCTCATCCTGTGGAGGATCCAAGTCAACCTCCGTGTGAGTACATGGATATGATGAGAAGATATCAGTAATACATGGAGAAAGACGGCTGAAATTCCAGAGATTCAATGGAGCCTTGAAGGAGATGATGTGGATAAACATAAAACTGAGAGGAAGATAGTTTTTGAAACTAACAACCATATAAGCAAGGATTTGACATGCATACGAGTGACAGGGAAGTTGGGCTGGAATAGAAGATGAAATAGCTAGAAGTATCCCATAGGTTCATTTCTGCTCTAGCATTTCACTCCTCCTCACCCTACATCCTTATTAACCACCCAATTCCAGTCTCAAGTCTTATCTCCCCACTCCAATTAAAGTAGTATGGGTAAAGGATGAGCCCGGACACACATTTCAAAAACCTGAACACAACCTTCCAAAACTGAGTCAGGAAGAAATAGAACATCTGAAACAGATTGATTATCAGCAATAAAATGGAATCAATAATAAAATTACCAACAAACAAAAGTCTAGGACCAGATGGCTTCACAGATGAATTCTACCAAACACTTAAAGAAGAGTTAATATCCATTCTTCTCCAACTATTCCAAAAGTCAGAAGAGGAAGGAAAGCCTCTAAATTCATTGGGCTTGTAGATAAAGATACTACAGAAAAGGAAAACTAGAGGCCACTACCTCCGATGAACACAGATGCAAAGATACTCAACAAAATACTAGCAAATCAAATCCAACAGCACATTTAAAAAGTCATTCACCATGATCACATGGAATTTATTCCAGAAATCTAAAGGGGGTCAATATTCACAAACTAACCAAGGTGATACATCAAATTAACAGAAATAATAAAAACCATATGGTAATCTCAGTAAACGAAGAAAAAGCATTGGACGAAGTACAACATCCATTCATGATATAAAAAAAAACTCTCAGCAAAGTAGGTTTAAAAGGAACATACCTCAACATAATCAAGACCACATATTAAAAATCAATAGCTAGCATCATACTCAATGGTGAAAAACCAAGAGCTTTTCCTCTAAGATCAGGGAAAAGACAAAAATGTTCAGTCTCAAATTCAACAAAATATTGGAAGCTGTAGCCACAGAAATCAGATAAGAGAAAGAAAAAAAGACACCCAAGTTGGTAAAAAAGAAGTAAAATTTTGACGATTTGTACACAGCATGATACTATACATAGAAAACCCTAAATATTCCACCAAAAAACTACTAGAACTAATTAATTTGGTAAAATCATGAGATAAAAAATTGATATATAGAAATATGTTGCACTTCTATACACTAATAATGAAGTAGCAGAAAGAGAAATTAAGAAAACAATCCTTGGGGCACCTGGGCTTCTCCATTGGTTGAGCATCTGACTCTTGATTTCAGCTCAAGTCATGATCCCAGGGTTGTGGGATTAAGCCCCATGTCAGGCTCTGTGCTGAGTGGGGAGCCTGCTTAAGATTCTCTCTCTCTCTCTCTCTCTCTCTCTCTCAAATGAAAGAGAGCTGAGTGGGGAGCCTGCTTAAGATTCTCTCTCTCTCTCTCTCTCTCTCTCTCAAATGAAAGAGACAAGAGAAGAAGAAGAAGAAGAAGAAAAAGAAGAAGAGGAGGAGGAGGAGGAGAAAGAGGAAAGATAAGGGGGGAGGGTGGAAGAAACAATCCTTTTTATGATCACTCAAAAATAATAAAATACCTAGAAATAAACTTAACCAAGAAATAAACTAACCAAGGAGGTAAAAGATCTTTACTCTGGAAACTATAAATTATTGATGATGGAAACTAAAGATGACAAATAGAGAAACATTCCATACTCATGGATTAAAGGAACAAATATTGTTACAATGTCTATTCTACTCAAACCAATCTACGGATTTAATGCAATTGCTATCAGAATACCAACAACATTTTTCACAGAACTACAACAAATAATCCTAAAATATGTACAGAAGCACAAAAGATCCTGAATAGCCAAAGTAGTCTTGAGAAAAAAAGAACAAAGCTGGCAGAATCGCAATCCTGCATTTCAAGATCTATTACAAAGACATAGCAATCAAAACAGTATAGTACTGGAAGACAAAGAGACACATGGATCAATAGAACAGAATATAGAGCCCAGAAATAAACCCATGATTACATGGTCAATTAATATTTGACAAAGGAAGAATATACAATGGGAAAAACAGTCTTTTCAACAAATGGTCCTGGGGAAACTGGACCACTTTCTTACACCACACACAAAAATAAACTCAAGATGGATTAATGACCTAAATGGGAGACCTGAAACAAGAAAATCCTTACAAGAAAACATAAGACAGTTTCCACATGGGGATCTCAACTCCTTAACACAGATAAGCATGTTTACACTTTGAAACAAATTGATCAATATTCCTCTCTTGACCAAAGTTCTAGGAATGACAGATTTCAATATCCTCCAACTTGATAATTACGCTATCATTTAACTTTTTTCTTATAAATGAAAATAATGATGCCTACCTTAGATATACTAGTAAGTGATTTAAAATCTTGGAAAATAGCAAAATCTTTGGATTGTAGTGGTATTCCCACAATGTTAATTTATTCATGGTCTGGAGATAACATTTGCTCTGCCTTTTCCCCAAGCATCATAAGAATACTGTGCACTATCATGATTATTACTTTCCTAGATTGCAAGTGTTGATGTTGGTGTATTGGATTAGGATGGAGTCTGTAGAAATGATAATAAGTTAGCTTCTTTTGTTCGTATTTTTCAAGTTCCAATAAGAAAGAAGGATGGGTTTAGACAATGAAATTAAGTCTTTTCACAAAGGACATTTTCAAACAGATGCCAGGTGACAGAGTTTGGTTGGACCAGGGGATGAGAATCCATGAGAAGTGTCCCTGAGATTGGGCCCTGCATCTCATGTCAAGAGTTTGACTGTGTGGTAATCTTTGGGGTCTATGGGAACTACCACAACCTTTTCTTTGGGCTGAAGCAATGGTCCTCCAGCAAATATCCTCTCAGAAGCCACTGCCTGCACCGCATGGTAAAGCCCTAGCCAATGGTCCTGGTCACTTACACAGATGTTTTCTCCCTCACTTCTTGTTCCCTGTCCCAATGTGGCTTTCTAATTCATTTCATTTTCAAATGACAATCATTCACTTTCTGAAAGCTCCAGGATGCTAAAGGAACATATGTAAAAGGTTTAAGTCAATTAAATTCAAGAAACATTTAGGACCACCGACTTGGTGTCAGACACTGGTAAATTATCCTTGGCCAAAATATCCTTGGCCAGCTCTACGTTGCATCAGTGATGGGACCCCAAGAGCCTCAGAGAGAACACTCTATGAAAATGTAGACTTTTCTATGTGGCGATCACCTTCTCCCACTACCTCAGAAAGGCCTGGTTAACCTAAAATATGTGAGTGTTCCACATGACTGACTTACAAATAAGTTTTTGGCAGAAGTCAGTCCTGGGAAGAGGCCAGGCCAAACGCTTTAGAGTGCCTTCCTTCTCTCCTTCCACTCAGCAGGATGGCCGTACGTCCCAGAAATGTCTGGTCTTTCGGATTCTGACAACCTAGTGCAGTGTGTTCCGGAAGCACGGTACAAATGCAGGACATGATTTTTTTCGGAGGTACATGGACAGATGATCTCTATTTCAATAGTTATATACTTAATGTGTACCTAAAAATTATTACTAGTAAATTAAGCTACTTTGATCTTTCATATCACTACTTAGAGTCAAGCTAAGAAAGCTCTTATGTTTCTACAGAGTCTACTTAAGGAAAAAGATTAAGTAACCTCATAGATGGCACAGATATAAGAAATCATGAAGGTAGAACATGCATGGTTGATGTCTGAGAACCACTCGATTTGGTTAAAAGTTGCAATATAATGTTGACATTTTTTCAAATAGTCTCTTTGGCTGACAAACAAATGGAAATACCTATATTTATGGTGATTTTATGGGCTACTTTTTTTTAATGTCTTGATTTCAGGTATTCTGTGGACTGTCCACATACATAACTGAAGAGTCCTGTAAATTCACACACTTTAGCATTTAAACCACACTTCTGAGATAGATGGCCGAAAAGAAAATACACATCCTTAAAAGACTGTGTCCCCAAAGTTTTAAAAATGTAGATGCAGGAAGCTCTGAAATGTTGCTAATGAGGACTGGAATTCGGGCTCAGTCTAATTGTGCAGGTGGCAAAGCCTCACATACTCATTCTGGCAGGCGAAAGGTATTTTAATACATTTTTCTTCAAATTTAAATAATGGTCTGCTTTATCTTACAGTAACAAATTATGGTCAGTATATCAGCAAAATATTGCAAAAACCTCTCCATGTCCTTAAATGTGGATCTATAGCAGACGGATGCCTCTATCAGATGAGTATGCCATGCATAATTTAGGCAATCTGGTGATTCATTTCAATTTTACATTATTATAAACCGTATACCATCAAAATCTTTGCACCCTCATTTACTACCTCTTGATAAATTCCTAACTGTAGAATTTCTGCATCAGAGCATTCTTAGGTTGGGTTCCCTGGGAAACAGGCTGAGTACCATTTGAGTGTAGTCAGATTGTTGGGATACCCTCAAAATCAACACCTATTAGGTGTTGAGGAGAGAAGGAAATAGGGCTGGAGAGAGGGAGCTGTTCAGCTCTGACACATCCATGAAAAAGGCCTCAGCACATCTCATGGGGAGCTCTGGACCTACGATGGCCCTTCAGAATTACCGCACCTTGAGGCAAGGATGGTGCACCCATATTAACCACTCAGTGGATGCAGGCTGCTCCCAACTGGGGTAGCTCTTTGGCCGAGGGCAATTCCCAAAGAATGACTCAGCTGAGAGAGCCAGCAGGGTGTACAACTCCCAGCAGTGGGGACAGTAGAGGACTCTGCCTGAGTCCTGCAGAGGTGCTGGGTTCTGGGGATGGGGATCTGAGTTGTGCACGACAACATTATGGGATGGAGGGATGCTGATCTATTTAAAAATTTTGTAGTTATCTAATGGCTCACCCAGAAGGTTCTATCAATTCTCATTGTCATGAATTCATGTAGAATACCCTTTTCCCTGCTCTCTTATAAAGTCTGATGAGTGATAGGATATAAATATTCCCTTGGAGCATAGACAATCCTAACCTATGAGCAACATCAAACCCACCCTTCACTGTCATTCCTTAATGGTGGATTTGTGCTCTTACCTCGGTAAAACAAGTTTATGACCATGAACCCCAAATGGACCCCTCTCCTTCTGTTCCTGGCAGTCATACAATATTACGCTAGTTCATGGTCTTCCTCATCGTCACAGATAAATACTTTATACTTCTGTCTTCTCAACATCCAACGCCATGACCCAACACCAACGTCCTTCTTCACTAAGAGACCTGAAGCAATCAAGAAGCTTTCAGAAATTCCCACCCAAACATCTCCACGTCTTCCAGAATCATTTTTGTTAAAATGAGGAACTGTGCTTGTTTTCATCCAAGACTGAAGTGTCACTGGGAATCCAGACTCATGGCTTCTTGACTACAGTAGGTAGGATATCCACACAGCAATTCTCTCTCCTCCAACTCCTCCCTTTCCATTCCCTAGTGGATCGTTCTCATTAGCAGAATAATTGCTATGATTTCTCAAAATGAGAGAAAAGTCTCTCTCTTGACTCCATGTTCTGTTATTCCATTTGTCAATTTTTCTTTGTAGCAAAATGATTCAAAGAAGTTGTTTCTACCCCTTGTCTCCAATTACCTTCCTCCAATTCCCTCTTAAACTTGATCTCATCTGACTTCATACACACAACTTTGTGTTGGCTTTCCTCCTTTTTCCTCTGGCTACATTTTCTCCAGCCCCTTGTTGGCCTCCTCTTCTCTCCTGACTTATAAAGTCTGGGAGGCCCCAGAGCTCAGCCCTTGGAGCACCTCTCTTCTCCCTCTCCGTCCCTCCACTGGTGACCTCATTTGGTCTCATGGCTCTGATGCAAAGCAGTATGCTGAAGATTCCCACAATTACATCTCCAAGCCAGGTCTCACCCCTAAACTCCAGGCGTAGGTCCAACATCCTACTTGGCATCTCCTATTTTATGGGTAATATTCACTTCAAACTATAAATGTCCAAAACTGGATGCCTGATCTTCCTCATCAAATCTCTGCCTTCTACCGACTTCCCCACCTCACTTGACAGCAACTCTCTTATTCTAGTTGCTGACGCATCCTGCACACGTCTCCTGCTCTCATATTCACATCTATTCTGCCAGAAGGTTCTGTGGGCTCTACCTTCAAAGCATATCCCGATCTGTCTGCTTCTCATCACATCCCATGTTTCCACCTTGGTCCCAGCCAACCTCATCATCCATCTTACAGCTGATTCTCAACTAAGCAGCCAGAATGATGTGTCTAAATGTAAGCTGTTACACCACTCCTCTGCTCAAACCCTCTGATGACTTCGATTCTCTCCTGGCAAAGCCAGAACTCCTTCCTGTTATCCACAAGACCTATGTGATCCGGTCCCCTGCTTCCCTCAATTTCATCTCTTACTGCTCTTGCCCATGCCCATGTCATTCCAGCCACCCAGGTAGGCTTCCTCAATGTTCTTCGGCCATGCCAGACATCCTCTCCCACCAGGGCCTCAAAACTGGCTCTACTTCAGCCTTTTAAAGCTAGATAGCCATTAGCCCTACCCTCAACCTCTTTCAAGTCTTCATTTGAATATCGCTTACCTAATGAGGACTACAAGGACCTCCTCACATTAAATGTCAGCCCTGCAGTGGACACTGAGGGTGCACCATGACAATGCCTGCAGCCTAGCTGGATTCAGCACACTTTGAAAACATGTCCGGTGCCCTATGCCAAGTATGTGCACTGGTACCTCTCTTTGTCGCTACTTTGGAGCCACAGAAGATCTTTCCTTCCGTGCAGGCACAACCTGAAAATGTAAAGGAGTTAAAACTTTCCCAAAGCGCCCCTTACCCAATGAAAGATAAGAGCCTCAAGTTCCCCAGTTTGCCAGAGGACAATTCTAGGTGTGTTCTACATGGTTCCTCAGAGGATTCCCAGGGGCAGCTGAGCCCCATTTGGGGTAATGAGTTCCTTAAGGTGTCGTTTATTGGCCTGTCTTTCTACACCGGGTCATTTTCTCCACTCCCTAATTTTGCTTGCTGGGATCACCTCCCAAATAAACTATCCACTTCCAAGTTCTGTTTCCAGGCTCTGCTGGGGAGAGCCCAAACTAAAATAAATCCTTCCACCACATTCTCAAACCCCATGCTTAGTACTATTTCTGTGCCTGTTTCACTCATCACCTTCCTACCTACTGTGTACCTTAAGCATCTCTTGTTGATTGCTACTCTATTGCAATAGAATATAAGATCAATGAGGACAGCAAATTTTGTCTGTTTTGTTCGTTGATCTATCCCCAGCACCCAGAATACCTCCTAGCCCATAGTAGGCTCTCCAAAAATATCTGTTCTGTGTTAAGCTATCTGCCCATTCTTTAAGAACAAGGACACCATCTTCTAACACGATGCTAGACAAACAAAGTAAACCTCAGATCCACCACTTACTGTTGGGTGAGCTTGAGCAAATTAACTTCTCTGAGACTCAGTTTCCTTGTTGAGAAATGAAGACAATGATGCATACTTTGTCAGAAATGCCTTCATTTGAAGAAAGCGCCTAAGTAAGTTCTGGCCCAATAATCCAAGTTCCCTTCCCTCCTCTCAACCTGCTTCCCTTGATCACTGAATCGTGTTTTAAGGGAGTTAAACCCATGACTTGGCATCTTCTCCCCTCCTGAATCTTGACTATGTGCAGATTCCTCTGAAGCATCTCCTTACACCCAGCGGAGGTCAGGGAGCCAGGCTTCTTTCAATCCCCCAGTGAAATGCCAATTAGAAGGACATTACCAGCAGGAAGAGCTACTGGAGGAAACCACACACTTATTCCAAAACAAAGATCACTCCGCATGTCATAAAAGCTCAGAAATGTCTTCCAGATGTTGCATACTGGGCCTGCCCAGATGTTTCCGATGTCAAACCATAAATGTTGGGAAACATAAAACATTTGTGCCCCACAGATGTGGAGATGTAATTATACAGTGAATGTGATAAATCTCTGGGTAATAAAAGACCACAAACTGGCCACATTACACTTTTGAAAATTTGATTTCCGCCCTCTCCCCCTCCCCACGCTGGAGTTGTACTGGTATGCTTCAAGGTTTTTGTTTTGTTTTCAAATCTGACTGGGAAAACGACAGGGGAAAAGTTGGATTTCCATAAAAAAACATATCAATAACAGTTCGGAATCCTGGTTTGATGTCTATGAAGCATTCGCAAGCTAGGAAGCTGCATCATGACTGATGATGGATTGCTTCAAGGCTTCCCCACTCGAGTCAATGGTGCTCCATGGGAGTGCTGAGTTTTGCACAACGACCGTCTAACTGAGCTCTCTGGGTGCACTGGGGGTAGAATCCACCATGAACTCAACACTGCCATTCACAATTCCATGTCAAAGCAACTCCGTTTCGGATGTCTGGAAAATCAGACCTTTCAGCACCTCCAGGTATATAAATATCTGTGTGTATCAATGAGAAGGAAAGAGACTACATGTAAATGTGCATTTGTGTGCCCTCGTACTCAAGCGCGCGTGCACGCACACACACACACACACACACACATGCCCAAGCACTTCACATAGAGGCAGAGTAGCTAAAGAAGCATACCCAACATCTATCTACAGAGAAGGATACGGCAGAAAGCAAATATAGATATGACCATGACCTAGCACATTTTCTCAGGGTTGCCTCTTTACTGCAATAGATGCTCTTCTCTCCTATGGCTACAACACCGTGTTTATTCTTATATGCTTCTGTTCAAAAACTTTTATTACATTAGTAGCAGGAAAAGATACCCAAACTTATAAGACCCATTTCTACCCTCAAAAAAAGGTCAGGCTATAAGAGCAAGCATGTACTGAAGAGAGGTACAAAAATATTTGTATAGCTGGGAAATGTGTGGAAGCTTGATCTCCATCATGAATTTTTTTAACTTTTATTAGATAAAAAAAATAACTTATATACATTATCTTTTCAGCTTTATGGAGGTATCACTGACAAATAAAATTATAAGATATTTAAAGCATATATCCTGGGGCACCTGGGTGGCTCAGTCGGTTAAGCGTCCAACTTCGACTCAGGTCACAATCTCATGGTTCGTGGGTTTGAGCCCCACGTCGGGCTCTGTGCTGACAGCTCAGTTTCTGGGTCTCCCTCTCTCTCTGCCCCTCCGCCACTGATGCTCTGTCTCTTTCTTCCTCTCAAGAGTAAATAAACATTAAAAGAAACTTCAAGATATGAACAGACACTTCTCCAAAGAGGACATCCAGATGGCCAACAGACACATGAAACGATGCTCAGCCTCCCTCCTCATCAGGGAAATACAAATCAAAACCACACTGAGATACCACCTCATGCCAGTCAGAGTGGCTAAAATGAGCAAATCAGAGAACTCTAGATGCTGGCGAGGATGTGGAGAAACGGGCACCCTCCTACACTGTTGGTGGGAATGTAAACTGGTACAGCCCCTCTGGAAAACAGTGTGGAGGTTCCTCAGGAAACTAACAATAGAACTCCCTTATGACCCAGCAATAGCACTGCTAGGAATTTACCCAAGGGATACAGAAATGCTGAGGCATAGGAGCACATGTACCCCAATGTTCATAGCAGCACTCTCCACAATAGCTAAAACATGGAAAGAGCCTAAGTGTCCATCAACAGATGAATGGATCAAGAAGATGTGGTTTATCTATACCATGGAATACTACATGGCAATGAGAAACAATGAAATCTGGCCATGTGTAGCAACGTGGATGGACCTTGAGGGTGTTATGCTGAGCGAAATAAGTCAGGCAGAGAAGGACAAATATCATATGTTTGCACATATAGGAGGATTAGGAGGAACTTGACGGAGGAACAAGGGGGAGAAGAAGGGCGGAAATAGTGGGGGAAAGGGAGAGAGGCAAACCATGAGAGACTCTTGAATGCTGACAAAAACTAAGGACTGATGGATGTGGGGGGGAGGGAGTATGGGCACAGAGGAGGACACTTATGGGGATGAGCACTGAGTGTTATGTGGAAACTAATTTGACAATAAACTATTTGTAAAAAAAAAAAAAAAAAAAAAGACCAAAAGAATGTGGCTCCATGAAGCCATTATATTTGATAAGGAAACTTAACTGTCTTAAATGTGTACTTTGATTTATGGCAATAATAACAATTATATTTTGAATTTATCTGGTGAAAAAAAAAAAAGAAACTTCAGAAGTACACACAAGTCTCTTTAAAAATAAAAAATAAAAAAATAAAGTGTACGTCCTGATGGTTTGATATATGCCTATAACGTGGAAGGATTCCTCCTGCATCGACTTAATGAACACATCCATCACACATTTACCTGGGGTTTTTTTGTTTTGTTTTGTTTTTGTATGTACGTATGTATGTGTGTGTGTGTGTGTATGTATTTTTGGTGAGCACACTGAAGTTCTACTCTCTTAGCAAATTTCAGTTATACATAGTGTTATCAACTATAGTCACCAGGTTATACATTAGATAAGGATGGTGTGGTGTATCCATTCCTTACAATGTTGTATTGTTCAGTCATGAGAAAGAAGAGGATCCTGTCATTTACAATGATGGGGATGGACCTTGAGGGCATGACACTGAGCTAAGCCAGACAGAGAAAGACAAATACTGCATGGTTATCACTTACTCGTAAAATCTTAAAAGAAAACTAACAAAAAAACCCCAAGGTCAAACATATACTTTAGAGTCAAGAACAGGAACCACAGCTCTTCAATAAACTTTCCTAAAACCTTGATAATAATTCTCTTCTTTATTCTAGGCAGTTATGTGGAAGGAAAAGAGAAAGGGAGATAGGGAAGGAACATGCTAAGACATAATAACAATAACATGGAACACAGGTTGCACTGGGCATGATGGTCAGCACAGTAAAGGGATCTTCTCATTGCAATAACTGTAATATCCAAAGCCAAAACTAGCTCGAATGTCTACTGGACACAGAATGGATAAGTGAATTATGGAATGTTTACACAAAGAAATATTATGCTACAATGAAAATGAAGGAGTGAATGAAAAATCAACACATGTAGGGGCACCAGAGTGGCTCAGTCGGTCAAGCATCCGACTTTCGCTCAGGTCATGATCTCACAGTTTGTGGGTTCGAGCCCTGCGTCGGGCTCTGTGCTGACAGCTCAGAGCCTGGAGCCTGCTTCAGATTCTGTGTCTCCCTCTCTCTCTCACCCTCCCCTGCTCGTGCTCTGTCTCTCTCTCAAAAATAAATAAACATTAAAAAACTAAAAAAAAAAAAAATCCCACACATGTAACTATGGGCGAATTTCACAAGCAAATGCTACACAACAGAAGGTGTACAGGAAAGAGCCCACACAGTAGAATGTTTACATAAGGTTCAAAAGCAGACAAAATTAAGCTGAGGTGTTGTAAATCAGGGTACAGGTTATCTTTCAGAAGAAGATTCAAGATGGTGACTGGAAGGGCTTGCAAGTCAGGCTCTTCAGGTGCTGGTGATATTCTATGTCTTGATATGGGTGGCATATAGATGGCTATTTTTACTTTGTGATCATTCATGAGGCCATACATTAGGATCTGTAGGCTTTTCTGAACATACATGTACCATAATAAAAATGTTTATCAGAAAACAACCATGATATCAGTCCTATCCCTTTCAATATTATTTTCTACTATGCCTGTGGGCACTTTCTGAGATCAGGGTTCTTGAATGTTTATACCTCCTGGTGAATCAGTGCTGGCTAGCAGTCAACCAAACCATATTCCCCCTCTTTGGTATTAAGATAGCTTCAAAGTGGCTGCCAGCTACAGGCTATATTTGTCCAGCTTCCCTTGCAGCTTTCATTGATGCTGGCTGGTTTTCACCACTACCTCAAGGGATGGGCACCTCTTCTGGTCCAAGGCTTTGAAGAAACAGAACGGGTATGCCTCCATTACACTAACTTTCCTTTTCAGCAGCTGGGTACGGACAATCATGACATCCTAGAGGACACCAAGCCATGAGAGAAAAGCCTGATGACCACCAGGACAAGAGCTATCGACTGACCAGGAATATCTAGGCACCATGTTATATGAGCAAAAAAATAATAATAACTTCTACTGTGCTGAAGCCAGTGAATGTTGAGCATCTCAGTGAATTCTGGATATTCGCTGTGGCTTAGCCTACAAAAACGAACTCTTCTGGTGTTCCTCTTGGTGGGGGGGGATTAGAATTGTTTTTCCTTTTCCTTTTTCTCTCTTCCTTCCTTTTCTTTCTCATTTCCTCCTCTCCACCCCCTGGCAACGCCTTCATTCTCTTGCTAGTATCACTGTCACTGCACTATTATGAGATCGGATTTATGACCCAGTTTGTAGACTTTTCAGTCATGCCTAATTTGCTGTTAAACTCACTGATTTAATTTCTAATTTCATTCATTTTTCTTTGTAATTGCCGGAAGTTCTAGTTGGCTCTTTCTTGAAACTGCTAGGTCAGGATTTCGGACTTTCTTATACCCAGACAATGATTCTCACTTTGTCTTTTTTCTTAGAACATAACAGAATGGGTTTTATGATGTGTGTCTGATAATTCTAATATCTAAACAATGATGAGTCTATGCTGCTGGCTGTTTCTGCTGCTTCCTTATCATGGGGTGTTATTTTCTTGGGTGCTTAGCATTACTATAAATGCTCATTTTCCTTAGAAAAGTGTTTGTGGAACTTCTTTGAGGCAGGGATGAAGAAAGAATTAATTTGTATCTCCTTCATGCACCTGAGGACACTACCCAGTTTTGGACACTTTAAAACCGAATTAGCAGACCACACTGTTTCTGACCATCAGGTATATTGGATGTGGGTGATGTGCTAAAGGGAAAACATGTTTTTTCCCTACTACCCTCCTGATTTTCCAGCTACAGCCCTAGAAACTGGACAGACAAAAGACAGATTCACAAAAGGAAAATCGACAGAAGGTGCATGTGCGCTGCAACTCGTTTGGAGACAAAATTCCTCTCCAAGTAGGAGCCTGTGAAGCCAAAAACATTATGCACTTCCAAAACATAATGGTAGGACAGGCATAAGATAGATGTTCTCAGGGCACCTGGGTGGCTCAGTCAGTTGACCATCAGAGTCTTGATTTGGGCTCAGGTCATGATCTCAGGGTGAGTCCCATGTTGGGCTCTTCACTGAGTGTGGAGCCTGCTTGAGATTCTCTTTCGCCCTCTCTCTCTCTCTCTCTCTCTCTGTCCCTCCCCCACTTGCATGCCCGCCCTCTCTCTCTCTAAACAAAGATAGGGACACCTTGGTGGCTCAGTTGGTTAAGTGTCTAACTCTTAGTTTGGACTCAGGTCATGATCTCGTGGTTTGGGAGTTTGAGCCCCACACTGGGCTCTGCACTGACAGTGTGGAGCCTGCTTGGGATTGTCTCTCTCCCCCTCTCTGTCTCTGCCCCTCCCCACTTGTGCTGTCTCTGTCTTGCTCAAAATAAATAAACAAACTTAAAACAAAATACAAATAGGTGTCCCCATTCCAAAAAGGAGAAAGAGATGACAGGTCCCAAGCAAAACCAAAGCCACTCTGGCTTGACAGTCTGCCTTCTAGACCAACTAGGATAGAAACATCATCCAGCTAGCTCAGGGGGTGCCTCCCCCACCACTGCTCTTGACAGCAGCCCCACCCATGCCTCCAAGGTTCTTCCTGGCGGTCCTAGCCCTGCAGGTGCTCTGTCAGGGTGAGGGTTCTGTCCCTGAGGCTCCACCAGGTGGCCTGGGCCCAGGGCTC
Source organism: Hyaena hyaena (assembly GCF_003009895.1). NCBI lineage: Eukaryota > Metazoa > Chordata > Mammalia > Carnivora > Hyaenidae > Hyaena > Hyaena hyaena. The sequence goes on from NW_024080689.1 coordinate 120,342, forward strand.
ATCAGAGTGTTGGTCACACCCTGTGAAACCCAGGTGGTGGATGTATCTCTGGCCCCGGTGTCCAAGCATGCTGGGCCTGTAGTCGCTCTGTTGATCTCTGAATTGCCTTTCCCGCCAGTCTTCCTTTGTCTTGAAGACCAGCATCCATTCACACCAAACAGTTCTATGACTTGAGTCTGCAGGATCTAAGAATTCCATAATCTTCCTGCATTTTTCCTGTTTTCTCTGTTTCCTATAGTCCCAGCTGCTCCTGTTTCTCCCGGTATAATCCCATCTCCATTCCTGGCTGTTTCGGAGAGGGTTGATTAGGTCAATGGGTCAGCCCACACTAATCTCTTTATCAAATGGGTCAGTTGGCCACATCATGTTCTTTTCCAGACAGACTTTCTCATGTATTTGGTAATATGGACAGGCTGAGAATTTTCCAAATCTTTAAGTTTTGCTTTCTTTTTGCTGAACGATTCTGTCTTCAAGGCATTTATCTTTCCTCACATTGTACTGCACACAGTCAGGATGGGCCAAGCTGCAGTTTCAACGCTTAACTTAGAAATCTCTTCAGCTAGTCTCTTCGACAAATGATATGGAAAGAACTGGACAGCAATACACAAAAGAGTAAAACTGGACCACTTTCTTATACCTTACACAAAAATAAATTCAAAATAGAGAAAAGACCTTAATGTGAGACTTGAAACCATAAAAATCCTAGAAGAGAATACAGGCAGTAATTTCTCCAAAACCAGCCATAGCAACATTTTTATACATATGTCTCCTAAGGCAAGGAAAACAAAAGCAAAAATGAACTATTTTGACTACATCAAAATAAAAAGCTTCTGCACAGTGAAGGAAACAATCAACAAAACTAAAAGGCAACCAACAGGAGAAAATTCTGCAAATGACATATACCATAAAGTGTTAGTACCCAAAATATATAAAGAATTTATAAACTCAGTATCCCCCCAAAAAACAAATAATCCAGGACACCTGGGTGGCTCAGTTGATTAAGCATCTGACTATGGCTCAGGTAATGGTCTAGTGGTTCATGAGTATGAGCCCCATATCGGGATCTCTGCTGTCAATGCAGAGCCTGCTTCAGATCCTGTCTCCTCCTCACTCTGCCCTTCCCACACTAGTGCTCTCTCTGTCTCTCAAAAATAAATAAACATTTAAAAAATAATAATAATCCAATTAAAAATGGACAGAAGATATGAACAGATATTATTCCAAAGAAGACATCCAGACGGCCAACAAACACGTGAAAAAATGGCTCACCATCACTCATCAGGGAAATGCAAATCAAAACTACAATGAGATTTCATCTCACACCTGTCACAATGGCTAAAGTCAACAACACAAGAAACAACACGTGTTGGTGACGATGTGGAGAAAAAGGAACCCTCTTGCACTGTTGGTGGAAATGCAAATTGGTGCAGCCACTCTAGAAAACTATGGAGGTTCCTCAAGAAATTAAAAATAGAACTATTCTATGATCCAGCAATCACACTACTGGGTATTTACTAAAGAACACAAAAACACTAATTTAAAGGTATACATGCATCCCAATGTTTATTGAAGCATTATTTACAATAGCCAAATTATGGAAGCAGCCCAAGTGTCCATCAATAAATGAATGGAGGGGCGCCTGGTGGCTCAGTTGGCTAAGTGTCCAACTTCAGCTCAGGTCATGATCTTGATGAAGTTTTGAGGTGATGGGATGGGGGACAGTCCAGAGCTGACCACCAAGAAAGAATTTTTGAAGACGTCTTTGGTGCAAAAAGGTGATTTTATTAAAGCACAGGGACAAGACCACAGGCAGGAAGAGCTGCACTGTAAGTGTTGGGCGAGGGGGGGCACTGTTTTATTGAGTCCGGGGATCAAGAGGGAGTTTCCAAAGAGACTTTCACATGCTAAAGACTTACTGCAGGGCTAGCTATTGTTAAAGTAAAGTTGTTTTTCCCTCCAGCAAGGCATTAACATTAAGACAGGGAGTTCCTGGACTTTAGGCTATGATGGAATTGCCTTTTTCTGGTAAAATGGTGGAGACTCTCACCAGTCTGACCATTTGTTTTTTTTTGTCTTTTCCCATTTGGGGGTAGCTGGGAGTGTCCAAGGAATATTATACATGTCCCACCTGGGGGCAGGGTGAGGTGTGCTAGCTTGTGCTTTGCCCCTCAGCCTGCCTCATGGTCCCCCATCAATCTCATAGTTCATGGGTTTGAGCCCCACGTTGGGCTTTGTACTGACAACATGGAGCCTACTTTAGATTCTCTGTCTCCCTCTCTCTCTATGCCCCCCCTCAAAAATAAACAGTAAAAATTAGATTAATGGATAAAGAACAGGTGGTATATATGACAGGTCTGGCGGGTTTGGGAAAGGACACCAAGATGGCGGGTCTGACAGGTCTGGAAAAAGACATCAAGATGGCGGACTGAACGCCAGTTTCCCGCCACTGGTTTCTCAGAAGACACGTCACTTCAGCAGAGATGAAACCCAACCCAGAAAAAGGGGGAGCAAATAAGGAAACCTGCCCTCGCGGTCTCCACCCAGAACTACAGTCCTATATATACTCCTCTCCCCAGTCTTGGGACACGACTTCCCCGGCTTGTTTCTACCTCCAAGCCACGGAACCTTGCCCAAGAGCTCTTTACAATAAAGGTGTGCTCAGCCCATTCCCTTGACTCACTTTTGAGGCATCTTTGGTTCACCACCCTCTGTTATCTCAGCCTTACAATATAGATATATCCAATGGAGTATTACTCAGCCATAAAAAAGAATGAATTCTTGCCATTTCCAACAACATGGATGGATCTGGAGAGTATTATGCTAAGTGAAATAATCAGAGAAAGACAAATACTATATGATTTCACTCATCTGTGGAATTTAAGAAACAAAAGAAACAAGCAAAAGGGGGAAAGAAAAGAGGGGGAGAGAGACAAAGAAACAGACTCCTAACGATAGAGAACCCTTCTGATCATTACCGGAAGGGAGGTGTGTTGAGGTATGAGTTAACTCTGTATGCTAACTAAATGGAATTAAAATAAAAACTTAAAAAAAGAAATTCATAAAGGTTTTCAAGGAAAAAAAAAAAAGATATCTCTTCAGCTAAATACCCGGTGTCGTGCTCACAAATTCTAGAGTCCACCAAACACTGGAACATGAACATGGGTCAGCCAAGTTCTTTGCCACTTTACAACAAGGATTGACTTTTCTCCAATGTCCACTCACAGGTTCCTCACTTCCATCTGACCTTCATCAGAAGTGGTCTTTATCATCTGTATTTCCACCAACATTCTGTTCACGATTATTCTTCATACTCAAGGAAGATGGACCCCTTCCTTCCTGTTCTCGTCTCTTCCTCAGCGCCTACCAGTATTGCTGTCAATGGTCTGTTCGCTGCGGTGTAAACTTTTCCTAGCATGAGTTTCAAAGCCTTCTGGCCCGTACCAACCACCCAGCTCTAAAGCTACTTCCCACATCTGTAGGTATTTTTTTTTACCACAGCACCCCACTCCTCAGGCCCAATGTACTGTCTCAGTTCAGCTGCTATAACAAAGGACCACAGACTGAGTGGCTTGGACAACATTTATCTCTGATAGTTCCAGAAAGTGGTGAGTCCAACACCAAGGCACCAGCATGTTTGGTGTCTGTTGAGAACCTGCTTCCTGATTCATACATGGCCAACTTCTCATTTTATCATCACACATGGTAAAAGGAAGGCGACACAGCTCTGTATAGGGTCACCTTTATACGGGCACTAACCTCATTCATGAGGGCTTCACCCTCATGATCTCATGGCCTCCCGAAGGCCCCGTCTCCAATCATCATCACAGTGGGGCTAGGATTTGAACATATGAAACTGGAGGGGAGGTGGAGGTCGGGGGCGGGGGACACATTCAGTCCATCGCACATCCACACAGGAAAAACTAGGCCTTTCTTACTTCCACATATAGTGAAAAGCGTATGTTTGATTACGACAGTCAAAAATAAAAGTTAATCACTAGCAGGATGAAAAAATACAGAACTTTCAAACTCATAAGAAAAAAGTAGAATGAAAGGTACATAAAATCAGCTAAAAGATCAAAGTAAATAAAGGGGAATCACAAAGTGAATTAAATAGTGAACGTAAAGATGAGCATAATAGAATTATGTGTCATATGTTAAACAGAATGGATTATCCCATCAAATGAGCCTGTCACCCTGAGCTAAGAATCAAAACCCAGATATATGCTGTATAAGAGAACACTCCTAAACATGGAAAAAAGATGTTGAGAATAAGGGGATGAGCAAAGAGACGTCCAGCAAACACAAACAAACAAAAATGAGGAGGCATGACAAAATTAATGGCGGACAGGGTGGGACTCAGGGTTAAAAGCACTGAACAGAATAAGTTGGAATGTTGTATAATAATAATAAAAGAGCAAAACTTACAAAGAAGAAACAATGATCAAACCTGAATGTTCCACAAAAACATAGCACCTAAGTATTAGAGAGCTAAAGAATCTTTGATTTAAATTAAAATCCTGTATATTTTAAATGTATCTCTTCCAAAATCAGACAGTTCCAGAATACAGAAAAATAAGGGGTTTGGACACAAAATATTTAAATAATACCTAAAGATCTATATATTTTTTCTTCCCTCACATCCACGGACCCTTTACAGAAATCAATCACACACAGAAAGAACGCTCCACAAATTCAAAGACACAGAGGGTTTTCAGGCTATTTTCTCTGATCATAATCCAGGAAAAGTATAAATAAAAAATGCTGAAAAAGCTTTACTACCTGGAAATGAGGAAACACTCTTCTAAATAAATCTTGGATCAAAGAAATAGGAAATCAAAATTGAAATTATAAGCTAGTTACATTTAAAAAAAAAAAAAAAGGAAAGAACCCATCCCCAAAATATGTAAAGCAGTGGATGCTGTCTTCAAAGGAAAATGAACATCCCCAAATGCTTTTGTGACTGCAGATAAAAATTAGAGTTAATTCATTCTAAAATAGAACTCGAAAGGTAATAAATAAATCAACAAGTTTAATCGGGGGGGGGATATAAACAATAAAAGAGGCAAAATTCTGACAACTCTAATCAGGAAAAAGGAAGTAGACTAACAAAAGTGAAATTAGAATCAAGAAATGGAGAAATGGGGCTGCATGGGTGGCTCAGTCAGTTGAGCAATTGAGCTCAGGTCATAATCTCAGGGTCCATGGGTTCGAGCCCAGTGTCAGCCTCTGTGCTGACAGCTCAGAGCCTGGAGCTGATTTGGACTCTGTCTCCCTCTCTCTCTGCCCCTCCCCTGCTTGTGCTCTGGCTCTCAAAATGAGTAAACCTTAAAAACTTTTAATACAAAAATTTTTAAAAATGGAATACAAGGGAACACAGAAGTAAATACAAAGAGTATAAGCGAATTCCACATTCCAATCATCAAGAGATGTCTAAAACTGATGAAATTTGCAATAATATGGAAAAAATGAAATTACTAAAAGGAGTCTGCCTCCTCTCCCCCAGCAAAAAACAAAAACGAAAGCCTGTAAACCCGATTAGGCTGAAAGGAATTGAAAATGTCTTCAAACAATTTGCCATCTAATAAGGCCCAGGGCTAAAAATGTATCAGGGTAAGAGGAGTCAATGTATAAGGACTGAAAACTTAGAATGCATTAACTCTTCAGGGTCCTAATCCATTGTCTGAAGTGAAAAAAAAAAAAAATGCTGTAGCAGAAAAATTATAAGCCAACATAATGTATAAAGGAAAACGAACAAAATCAGGAAAAAAATCCAATAAAGTACTCAGAAAAAGGATTCCTGAGAATATTGAAAGAATACCCTTCTTTTAACTAAGTAAGATTTAGCTAGAGGATGCAAAATGATTCGATAAGAAGAAATCCAACTAGGTAATCTAATTAAATGCACCACGCACCGTTTTTCGGCAATGGTTTAAATCACCGTTTACATGAACACCTGTCACTAATAAGAATAGGGAAAAACATGAGAAATAAAAGGATCCTTTCTGAACATGACACATGGCAAAATGCCACGTAAGAATTACCACCCTCACATTACTCAGTAACACCCTCTGCCTTTGTGTCTGGTCCCCAGTAAAGTGTTTGCGCAGATGAACTGAATGCTGAATGGTGAGTGAATGGGTGGCCCGGGACGGTGCGCAGTGCAGCCTTCAGAGGAGAGGCTCACCGAGCCTGCACTGGTCAGGGATGAGGGAGAGGTCGGATTTAAGACACTTACAGAGGAAAAACGAATGCCTATACTCATCTGAAAGGAGAATGGAATCAAAACACAACATCTGCAGCACGATGAGCAATTAACAGTCTATGTCCAATGGTTGAGGTCGAGGCCAGGGTCGTATGGGGTGGAAAGGCAGGGGGTAAGAGGAGGAAGAATGAGCGGATTAGGCTCTGGGGACAGGCTACAGCGCTCTGCCCGGGCCCCGTTCCCTGACTTGGGCCCCAGAGCCAACCCAGCACCAAGGCCTCCTGATTTCACACCCTACACGTCTCCCAAATCCCAAGCTCTCTGCTGCCCTCACTCATACCCTCTCCCCCCCTAAGCTTTCTCAACTGCACCTGTCCGGAGGACTTTTCCAGTGCTTTCCACGTCTACTCCAGCCCCTAAAACCCATTCTTCAAACCAAAGCCTGGACGATGTTTAACTGAAAACCTAATATTCTATCTCTGGGTGTCTCTCTCTCTGTCTCAATCTCTTTGTTTCTCTCTGCATCCCTCTCTCTCTCTCTCTCTCTCTCTCTCTCTCTCTCTCTCATACACACACACACACACTCTCTCTCTCTCTCTCTCTGTCTCTCTCTATGAATATTTGCTGACTTCTAGACATTGGAAATTACGATTCTTATTTTCCTTCCCTCACAGGGGTTCCATCTAGTAGACAAATGAAGGTAGATATAATGAGCAGTGACCACGCAGGGTAGGTAGGAGAGGAGGGTAGGGGGAGGGCTATTCTTTCGGACCCGAGAGCCAGGGCGGCGGCGGCATGGACAGTTGAACTTCTAGAGGTGCTATGTCTTCACTAAGGCTGGAGGCACCAATGGGCTGCAAAAGAACATTCACCTTCAGGTTCTGAGAACCTTCTGGGTTCTTAAGGAGTTCACCTGGTTTGGGAAGATTTCTAAAGTTACAGCTTCATTTCAACCCTGCAACTCCATTTATGCTCTGGGCATGGAGGAGAAGATGATAAAATTCTTCTTAGGATCAAGTGATCAGGTTTGCCTCGCTAATTTTAGAATGTTAAAAAATGTTGGACCACAAGAATAGAAACTATATTGGAAACTACATTCCCAAATAGACCCTTTTTTAGGTAAATAAAAGTCACTTGGCTCTTAGTGACTGTATTACACATAGTTTCCTCAGATTTTTCTAGTACTGAACCTTTTGGAAATATATATAACAGGCTTAGAAAAATAAAATGTGGCGCGCTCTATCTCTTTGTTGTTGGTTTTTCCACTTCTAGGAGCTTCTATAAACAATTCTCAGGGCAATTTAAAGTAGGTAGAAAGAGGGACGCCTGGGTGGCTTAGTCGGTTAAGCGTCCAACTTTCGCTTAGGTCATGATCTAGCGGTTCATGGGTTAGAGCCCCGCGTAAGGCTCTGTGCTGACAGCCAGCTCAGAGTCTGGAGCCTGTTTCAGTCTGTGACTCCCTCTCTCTCTGACCCTCCCCTGCTCACGCTGTCTCTCTCTCTCTCTCCTAGAAATAAAAAATAATAAAAATTAAAAAAAATAATAAAGTAGGTAGAAAGAGCCTTCTGCCTCTAGACTGACCTCAACTTTAATTCTAGAAAACTTATCACAGTCCAGATGAGAGCATGAACCTAAAGGGTTAATCCACAGGGATTCCTTGTCCCCCATTAGAACCAACTTTTGCCTACAGGTACGTAAATGAAACATGAATTTGGACATGTACCGTGTGACTGTCTCAGGAACTTTAAAAAATTACCCGATTGTACAAAAAAGGGGAGGGAGCCTTTTCTCGGAGAGCTGGCATTCTGAAATGTAGACAACTTTGCAATAAAATTCAATATCCTGTTTTTATAGGCTATCCCCAAAAAAAGATCCTTTGTGAAGGATTTTCAAGTTTCATGAGAGGAGCCTTAGGAAAATGTAGGGTTTGGGTAAGAACAAAAAAAAAAAAAAAAAGGAAGAGTTGTGTTAAAAATCAGGAAGATCATTAAACATAAGGAAAATGATGAAAGCGACGAGTCACCAGTGGAAACGCACATGGGGGCACACGGAAGGTTCCCGAGGCAATTTTTTCTAAATATTTTTATTTATTTCTAGGAGAGAGAGAGAGAGACAGCGTGAGCAGGGGAGGGTCAGAGAGAGAGGGAGACACAGACTGAAACAGGCTCCAGGCTCTGAGCTGGCAGTCAGCACAGAGCCCGATGCGGGGCTCGAACCCACGAACCGCGAGACCATGACCTAAGCGGAAGTCCGACGCTTAACCGACTAAGCCACCAGGGCGCCCCTCCCGAGGCAATTTTTTACAGATATGCAACATTTTATGGAGCAAATGTTACCTAAAAAACATGTGTGCTTCTCCATGATGTGTGGAGAGGAGTAGTCTTTTTTTTTTTTTTTCCATTTTAGAAGCAGGTCGTTTTCTTGATTTAGATTTTCTGTTAATGTTTTATCAGTAAAAAAGTTATACCAAAAATAATCTGAATCAGCCATTGTAGAAGACTCCAAAAGCAGTACAAAAAGGACAGCTTTTGGATTTTTTTTTTTAAGCGAGCCTGCTTGTTGGGGTGAAGAACATGCTCTGAAGTTGACTGTGGCAATGACTGCACAATTCTGGAAATACCCTGAAAGCCATTAAATTACATGCTTTACATGAGTGAATTGTATGGAATGTGATTTGTGGATCATTTAGAGGCTCCAACTTATGTGGTCAGAAGTGAAGGCTGGGCTGTGAGAGTTTCAGGGAACCCGGGAGCTAGTAGTGATGGGTGTTCAGCCAGCCTTTGGGCAGAGCAGTCATGAGGACGGGGTCAAGTGGGATGAGCATGAATGGGGCCTTCATCTCCCTTTCTCTGCATCTTGTCTGCTTCTGTTCCCTGAAGGTCTGCTCATTGTCTACCGCCCCCTTTCCACAAACTGGTCTTCCTAGATGCCAACGTGTCCTGATTGATCTTGTCTCTGTTATTGGTTTATAATATTCAATTGGATTATGCAGGTACTACTACCTATTTCTTTTTTAAAAGCCCTTGATTCGCAGGGCGCCTGGGTGGCTCGGTTGGTTGATCAAGCATCTGACTTCGGCTCAAGTCACTATCTTGTGGTTCGTGGGTTCGAGCCCCGCGTTGGGCTCTGTGCTGACAGCTCAGAGCTTGGAGCCTGCTTCGGATTCTGTGTCTCCCCCACCTCCCCCTCTCTCTCTGCCCCTCCCCCGCTCTCACTCTGTTTCTCTCTCTCTCTCAAAAATAAATAAGAATTTTTAAAAAATTAAAAGTAAATAAATAAAAGCTCTTGAATACCTAAAGTTAAAAATCTCTTATCGCTTTGGGTTTTTGTTTGGTTTTGCTCTAAGGAAAAACTACATTGCCTTTTTTTTTTCTCTCGCTGGGCAACCGTGGAGTGGGTGAGTGACTGTGTGTGTGTGTGTGTGTGTGTGTGTTTCAGGAAAGCTTGATTCGAGAACCATGCCACAGTAAACATCTCAGAGCTTGGCATTCCTTTTTTTTTTTTTTTTTAATCTACAAGCAGGTTATGTCAGTTGCGGAGTTTAGTCAGGAAAACTGAAACAGGCCCGTTGTCTTGATTTAAAACATGTCAGGATTATTTGTGGGCCTCAGATACTTGTGAGGGACCGTGAATATTTGAGCTTGGGCCACGTGAAACTCACTTCGCATCATACTCAAACTTTTTAGACATGATTCCTCCTTAAATAGGACCATTCTGTCAAAATCCAGAGTTCAAACTTAGAAAACAGTCTCCACGAAAGGGAGAGTACTTGCAAGGTCAAAGAGACTCAATGTCATAGACATCTATGGTAGTGAACTTGCTTTGTAAATCTCTGCCATGTAAATGAAGTCACTGAGCTTACTGGAAAATGTGGCTAAAACCCCCTATTTTGTAAGATTATGGTAGATTTGTTGGAAGGGGAATGAGAGATGCTCCTCCTTTCCTCCCCCTCCCTCCTCCATCCAGAACAAACTGGCCCCAGGAGAGGCCCTCCCCCAAAGGTCCATCATTTCATTAAGTCCCTTTTTTTTTCTTTTTCTTTCTTTATTTTTTTTTTAAAGCATGAGCTCATTGCTTTCAGTTAACTAGTAATAAATGATTTGTTAGGAGCAACTTACATCAGTGCCTTATAAATAACCACCAACTGCTACATTTGACTTCCTCGAAATGTTGACTCAGAAGCTGGATGCCCACAAGGGTACCGGCTCTGCAAGCACTCAATCTCTTGATGCCAGACAAGCCCACAGAGGCTGCCCAAGAGACGGGCGGCCCAGCCCTGCAGAGATACGGACCGCTTCAGACGGTGTCGCTATGCCCTGGGTAGGGAAGGCGAAAGCAGAGTGGGCCGTGTTCCTGGGGTCACGCGGTCCCCACAGGTTGGCCTCATCGACTCTGCAGGGAGTGAAGAGCCACCTCCTGTCCCACGATCTGAGCCCTTCCCTATGGAGTCCCTTACAGGCTGCTCTCAGGAGCCTCCAAACACGAGAGCCAGAGTTTGCCACTGTCAGTTACTCAGGTGACGGTGTCCTCTCTCCCACACTGAGCAGTAGGAATTGCCCCTCCTCTCTGCTGCCTGCACGGGAGGAAGGGTACTCCTATCTGCAAGCAGCACTAGAACTCAAGGGTTTAGAAGGGCAGCATAGGGCTGCTTAATCCTATCATCCGGTGACCCCCAAATTTTATCAGAAACAATTATTTTTTAGTTCAAATGTAAAGAAAGGAGGCTGAGGGGCACCCGGGTAGCTCAGCTGGTTGAGCGTCCGGCTTTGGCTCAGGTCATGATCTCACGGTTCATGAGTTCAAGCCCCACATCGGGCTCTGTGCTGACAGCTCAGCCTGGAGCCTGCTTCAGATTCTGTGACTCCCTCTCTCTGTCCCTCTCCTGCTGTCATTCTGTCTGTCTGTCTCTCTCTCTCTCTAAAATGAAAAACACTAAAAAAAGAAAAATTGAAACAAAAATCAAAAAACAAGAAACAAAATTAAAGGATGGGGGACACACGTCTGGGATACGGATCCCTCTGCAAAGGCCTGAGAAATACAAAATATGGGAAATTCTTCATGACTGCTAGAAGCCATCAACAGAAGGCAGTATCTATTCCTAAAATGCTCATTCTCTCAGATTTTCAAAATATCCCCTTTGTCCTCCCACAATGCATAGAGATTTCTAAAACTTGTGCTTCACGTCTCTTAGATATAATTTTTGTGGTGCTTTCCTAAAAAGCAAATTCATGTAAGTCCTCTGATACAGAACAAGCACACAATACAATTAATGACTAGGTTTGTGTACTTATTAAAATCAGGACTTGAATGTGTATGAAGTAACCCGTTGAGATATTCACAACATATTTAGAGAAAAAGTAGATGATAAAGCACTCTGATCGCGTCTGGGGGAGCCACCTGAGTATGCACACAGAGGCACAGACAAGTGACAATTACATGTGGTTATCACCTGCAGCTATAACAGCATGTCATATTTCTTTTCCTCTTTTCACATAATCTGATTTGTAAATTTTTCAAAAACTACGTATTGATAGTATTGGGGAAATAAATTAAGAAAAATAAAGCATTTTCTTTATTTTTAAAATTTTACTTGGGAGCGAGCGAGAGAGCATGCACAAGCTGGGGAGAGGGAGAGAGAGCACCCCAAGCAGGCTCCACACTCAGCATAGGGCCTGATATGGGACTTGATCTCATGACCCTGGGATCATGACCTGAGCCAAAATCAAGAGTCAGACACTCAACTGACTGAGCCACCCAGGCGCCCCAAGAAAAACAAAGCATTTTATTTTATTTTTTATTTTTTAATGTTTATTTTTTAGTTTTTGAGAGAGACAGAAACAGAGTGAGCAGGGGAGGGGCAGAGAGGGAGAGAGAGGGAGACACAGAATCGGAAGCAGGCTCCAGGCTCTGAGCTGTCAGCACAGAGCCCGATGTGGGGCTCAAAGTCACAAACCACAAGATCATGACCTGAGCCGAAGTCGGACACTCAACTGACTGAGCCCCCCCAGGTGCACCAAAACAAAGCTCTGTAAGGAGTTATAGCTTAATCTTCTACTCTGCTCTTCCCAGCGATTCCCAGGGGCAGGGAACCATCCTGCCCACCTGGCAGCTTGCCCAGCCAGCCTCTCTCTCAAACTTCCTTTTCTTCAACGTCCCCCAACTGGTTCCTATGCTGTCATTCCATAGCTAGACAGGGCTCAGAGCTTAGGCTCCCTCAAGCTCCTTGATGGCATTGAAAGCCTCCAGCAACTGCTAGACAGTCTTTCTTATGGGACAGGCAGGAGAAGCCACTGTCAAGAAATCAAACCAAGACCTTTCAAGTCTGTGTGTGTGTGTGTGTGTGTGTGTGTGTGTAGGATTAAGTCAGTGTCATAGAAAATTGTTAACATTGGCTTGGTTTCTGGGTTATTGGAGCCTTAACAAAGGGAAAAAATCTGTAAAGGCTCAGCTTAATTGTGTAAAGACACACAAATTACAGGCACTTATGTGATCTGGTCACCATTCATTCGTAAAAGCTTTCCAGCACAATAACAATTATCCATATTGTTAAATATGTGCATGTTGCCAGATTAACTGTGCTGTAAATTTTAATTAGCTGCAACACAAAACTGTTGGCACGGGCTCAGTCATCACGATCGGCTGTCCCTGAAGCATCATTATCGGCTCCCAACTTTGAGAATCTTCAGAGAACACTGGTCAGGGTGGCATGATGGGTCCAAACGCACTTACTCGCTCTTTGCGTGATCATCACTACGGTACCAGTCTGCTAATTTCTCCAAATCTTAAGTAGCGAAGCTATATTAGTTCTTAAAAAGCTAAAGTGCATTTCTTAATTGTTTCTGACAAGTCTCCCCATTCCTTAGTGTTCATTCTGCACCAATATACCAACCAGATGGCTTATATTCATCTTATTTACACTACTTTTTCCAGCCAAACAATATTAATCCAAAAATATAAACTGATCCATGTAAACTTCTTGCTGCCCAAGACCTACAGCAGCCTGTTCTCTTCTCTCTTGCCCCCGGTTGGGTCACCTTGTGGTCCTCTGTCCATCTGTCCGGACTCTTCATCCTCAGACCTGTTTCATCCTTCTCCAGGGTCTATCGCCCTCTGCAGCGAAGCAGCGAAGCCTCAGTGGGTGGCCCGCAGAGTCCAGGCTTGGAACCTTCTCTTCTGTAGAGCGTTTCCTTGTCTTGCTGTGGCTGCTAAAAAGACCGTCTGCTGAAACAGAATCACCCACATGTGTAGGTGTCCCGACCCAGCAGATGGATGGTTATAGAACGTAAAATGTCCAGAATGGGGTCTATTACTGCCCCCATTATTATGTAGCTTCATCAGTCAATCACTGCACATTTGCCGAAAGGCTAAGAGGTGTCTCGTGTTTGGCTCAGATTCTTGGGAATACTACAAAAGCAGAGGCCCTCCCCTCCAGGGGCACAGAGGACATACCTAGTCGGAAAAGGGGGGTGTTGATGTGGGCAGATGAACCCATAAGAAACAGAGAAAACACACACACACACACACACACACACACACACACCCTCAGTCAGGTCTACTCTGAGTACAGTAAGATGCAGAGCAGACAGAATGACGTGAGGGCAGGAGGTCCAGCCAAGATGGATCTGACCAGACTCTGGAAGATGGAAAGCTAAGATTCAGATAGGAACCCGAAAGGGGTCTGATCTCGTAAAAGGTGACAAAACCACGGCACAGTCTCTGGGACCGTGTTAGAGGGCGTGCTGAGGGCTCCGTCGTCACTAGGTGTCTCCAGCAGTCCCTGGCACATCACGGCGATGTTAGACACACCCCTGCCAGGCACCCTCCACGCCTGCTGTCGCTCACCTCTTCAAACTCTGTCTCTAAGGCATTCGTGCCTGATGGGAGATGGTGCTCCTTTTTATAGCAGAGATGGGAGTTTTTACAGAACAGCACACAACACAGGGTCTAGGCATTAAAGTGGGGAGGGGGGGTAGTCTGCATCCTTCGTGTTCCCAAAGCTAGTATGTGAATACACCCCATTTGCAGGGAAGATTCCTTATATGAACTGTCCTTGTCTGAACTCTTCTAAGAACTTTCTTCATTGAAAAACCATCTCAACAGTTCCCCAGTGAAAGATAACAGGGCTTTCGGGGAGACAAGAGAACGGGATTTTTCAGTGTAACCAATATTGCTTGCAGCTAAGAGACATCCACGTAAAACTAAATCCAAGTACTTCCTGATACGAAGAGTAGAGGGGAGGAGAAACCATTTCAAAAACATATGCCACCAAAAATATAAGCAAAAAAAAATAAAAAATAAACAGAGAGAGACACACACACAATAGAGGAACACCTTGGGAGACCCAGATAAAGATAACACACTGATCAAGATGATGACACGTTGCTGACACTTCACTAAGGAAAAGCGCCAGGAAGTGGATTTTTTTCCTTCCGGTTAGCTGTTCCTCCTAAAGCCAGGAGGCATCCTAAAATTATTAATTCCAGATACTCAAATAGGTAGCTCCTGTTGCTAACTAGGACCCTGCTTTGTCTGTCTCTCTCTTACCTCGTTCCCCAGACCCCAAGCCCCACCCAACTCTATCCTCCACCCAACCAGGTTTCTCACGTGGCTCTACGTGTGGTCTACTTCCATCTCCACGACTCGGCTCTCCACTCCCAAAGCGGCTTACTCACTCTACTCTGCCCGTCTAGAGCAGCGCACTCAAGTCCAATGTCCTCGGGAAGTCACCCCACCCCCCCCACCACAGCCGACGCCGGGTGAAGGCATCCCACCTCGCGCACTCTCCCTAGGCTGTCTGCCCTTCTTTCCTGCTCTACGTGTAAGCTCTTTCAAGGCACAAAGAACAGAGATAACACATGTTCCAAAGACCCCAATCCTTTGGGGTCAGTATTCGTCTTCATTCAGTACCAGCCCCGTGCACACATCTCCCAAAGGCATCCCCCGCTAGGTGAACAGGGAGCAATGAACTTTGAACGTCTTTAAGTTGCTGGGTTCTGCACATGGTTTGTTGCCAAAGAAGAAGGTGAGCTAGGTCCTTTGTAAAACCTGTTCGAATCTACTCAACTGCTTGTTCTGGATTTACAGAGAAGCTATAAGCAAGTATGTCCTTTCCTCCCCCTTCAAGAAAAGCAACAGTCACATGGCTGAAGACTATTGGTCAAGGACTATGGTGAGACCCTCTTCCTATCGGATGGCAAGGGGGCAAGCAGGAAGGATTGAGAGAGAACATCACAAATCAAAGAAAATGGGGCCCTGTGATAAGGCAGCAACTTGGGCGACGGCTGCAGGGTGCTAAGACATAGGGCACTCACTGACCACTGGAAAGTCGACCAGCAAACACCGAGAAATGGAGCAGCCGTCGAGGAGAATTTGCCCAGCCTGTGAGCAGGGGCCTGGACAGACAGAGGCTTGGTAAAGAAGGCCTCGTCAAGAGGGAGAGAAGCATTATGTCAATATTTAGACTACCCCAGAGAGACGGATGGAACCTGGAAGAAGATGCAGACTTGTGGTCCAGAAAGCAAGCACTAAGCCACCCTCAGTTTGGCAGCAATGGAAGCGAGCGGGCTCGTCCACACTGAGGCCTCCAGCTACCCTGAAGGAGGTCAAGTGATAACAATACTGTGCGGTTCGTTTGCCCCTCCTAGGCATCCTCTGACTGTAAGACGGTACCTTCCGGCCCCATAACTAGCAAACTTCAATGTCTTTGGAGAAGATCTGTGGCTCATGGAGCTTAAGATACTGCAACATGGGCTTTTCCTGGAGCTGTTTGCCCCTACAAGTATCTGGGAAGAGTGTGAATAGCGGCCACTGTATCTCCACCCTGGTATCGATGTTCCGAATACTGTTCTGGCATCTTCGATTATGGGGTTAGGACCAGAGGGCTCTGGGCTGCTCTGTGCAGTGAGAGCCACAGCACCCTGGGGCGGGCTGGCTGCTGTCCTCAGAGGGGCCTGGCCGATGAGCAGAGCCACACAGGCTGGCCACCCGGGGCAGACTTCTGGAGGAACGAGCCCGTGATGAAACCACTATAAATCTCTGTTTAAAAAACCCTTGTTAAGTTTTTTGTTTTGTTTTGTTTTGTTTAACTGTTGTTTAAACATCTTCGGTCCTGGAAGAGAGGCGAGCCCTGGGTCCCTCAGTTCTGAGGAACTTCTGGACTACAGCTGAGCGTGTCTGCTGAAGTATGAGAATCTTGATAAAGAAAACATTAAACAGAAACTAAGTGTTTAATGTAAAAACCTGGCAGCTGTGTGTTCATTTTACTTAGTATCTACCTGTCGGGAGACGAAGGTTTTCCCTTTGTTTTGGTTGGAAAATTCCTCTCTTCTGATTGGAAAAACACTGTCAGTGAGGTTCATTTTTCCCCCCTAGGATAGAGATACATCTCCCTAAATGTTATGTGTCCTATTCAGGCACCTCGGGGAAAATACGCAGGCCATCTCAGGGAACACAGAGGAGCATAATTAAGGGACAATTAATATCCACTCTGACTTGACCTTTATCAGCCTAATGGGAAAAATGCATCCAAGGTTAAGGGAGAAAATCAAACCATATACAGGCAGCTTTAAGGATAAAATCAAAACAGCGTAAAATCTTCCGATGCTAACATGACCCTGAAGGTCCAAATCAGAGTCAGTGCCAGGAACAGTGTTCAGTGTGCACAGATAGCTCTGTAACTGGTGAATAAAGACGAGGTTGAAGCTTGAGAATAAAATAGGTGAGGTCCTATTTTTGCACAACACTACGTAGACCTTCACGTACAGAAATGCTTCCCAAATGGCTCCACATTGAGGCAAACACAGGTGATACTAAAACCACTACCCTGGGTTGGAGAAATTCATGCAGATAAAGGCAACCAGCCCGGGACCCGAGGCCACGCTGGTCCCCACCTGTCACTCCAAGAGCTAAGGAGACCAGGGTCCTGCAGATCACTGTCACCTCCTTCTGGACTCCAGTATGCCACAGTTCACTGGCTGGGAAGCCCTAAAATCTGGTGGGCTTTCCCGTCTCTGCTTTTCATTCTTGCAGCAGCTCCTCTTTAAGGAAAGGAGTTACGATACCTGGGTGCCCAGGGCCCCATCACCACTCAACGGGGGCATCTCCCAACCACAGACAAAATCTCTCAGAGGAAATAAACTACCGTGAAACCAAATCTAAAATCGTACCTGCCCCAGAATTATTCTAGTAATTTCCGCACCCCCAACCACAACCACCCCAACCACCCAATTTGTGGAACAGAATGTTTTTACCAAGCAGAACATGAGGCCACTTCTACTTGTGGCTTCCTAGTTTAGTCGGAGGTTTTGGGTTGGGGGCTCAGGCCATCACTGGGGCCATCACTGGTTCATGCCCAAATTAGCATCAGGTTTTGTGTTTGTTTTTTTTTAATATTTATTTATTTTGCTGAGAGTACAAGCAGGGAAGAGAGAGGAAGACAGAGGATTTAAAGCAGGCTCTGCACTGACAGGCTGACATCAGAGAGGCCGATGTGGGGCTCGAACCCACCAACTGTGAGATCATGACCCGAGCAGAAGTTGGGCGCTCAACCGACTGAGCCACTCAGGTGCCACAGTCTCAGTTTTGACAAAGATGTTTGCCAAGAACCAACCTCCTCTTCCCCTGGCATCCAGCCTGGCCTCACTTCCCAGAAGCTTACTTGCGGTTAACGTGGCTCCTTGGCTGGGTTCTCGCTGATGCAAAGTGAATGCTGATCATGTGACCACACCTTAGAAAAATTAAGAAAAAGATGTGCCTCCTCTCTACCCTCTTTCTCTGTAGCACAGGCTCCGCTGAGATGCCAAGATGGAATGAATCGCTGCCCACCAACCAGGACCTGCCATGCGAGTGAAAGATAAATGTCTACTATCTTTGAGCCTCTGGACAGTCTGGGGTCTGTCCCACAACGATCTCATGCAACTCCTCTCTGCCTTGGATCTGCAAACCCCCACTCTCTGAGCCCCTTCCAGTTAATTCCTTGCTCCCCGGGCAGCTCACACAATGGCATTTTGTCCACTGCACAGTGTGTCCGGGACCCAAGGGCCTAGTGATCGGATGGGCCACTAAGGGTGACCGCCACATTCACCCCTCCATTACCTGGGCCAGACCAGAAGGCCCAGCCTCCTGGCTCCACGGACTGACAGCTTTATCCGAGGCCCATTCAAGTGAGTGGAATCTGCCATCTGCTTTATTGGCCGACACCATAAAACGTCCTGACCTCAAATGAATTTTATGTATTTCTACAAACATAACATTTCTTGCCATTGTTTAATTTGAGATGTCTCGGGGATTTATTAATAGTTTCATAAAGATATTTTCTGTTTTATCTGACTGAAGTATTTGCCGAGGATAAAAAATATTCTTTTTTCCACGCATTTTTTATTCTCTATTTGCTCTTGGCATGCATGAGGCATTAACCCCACGCTTGACTCAAAGCCCAGGTAGAAAACTCGTTCCTGGGAACGCAAAGCGAGCGGGTCAGACCCCAGGAGAAAGGAAATGAGCACAGAAAGATGATTTGTTTTTCGTAGGATCATGGTAAAAATGAAAATCCTTTAGAAGCACGCTGAAAAGAGGTATTGGGATCATCGAAGCCGTCGCTGCTCAACGCGGACGGGCATCACACAGGGCCTGGTAGAAATGCAGATTCTCGGGCCTTCTCTCATCCCTTCCCTCAGGCCTCCGGAATCAGAATCTGCCTTTTCATACACCCCCCGCCCCCCCCCCCCCACGTAATCTGTGAGTACATCCAACTGTCAGAAGAACTGGTCCAAGCGGCACAAAGAGCTGGTTGTGTAAGTCTGCCCTTGGATCATTTCTTATCGGGCGCTTTTAATTTGAATAAGGAAAAAAAAGATCAAGGCCAAGACTCAATGTGGCTTGACTGATTCCCCCAAGGCTTAACACTTTTCTGATGCACAGGTCTTGCAAGCCTTCCCGTGAGAAACTTCTATTCTGGATCTGCACGTTAAAATTACTCCCACTTAGGGGCGCCTGGGTGGCTCAGTCGGTTAAGCGTCCGACTTCGGCTCAGGTCATGATCTCATGCTTCATGGGTTCAAGCCCCGTGTCACATCAGGCTCTGTGCTGACAGCCAGCTCAGAGCCTGGAGCCTGCTTCGGAGTCTGTGTCTCCCTCTCTCTCTGACCCTTCCCTGCTCACGTGGCCCCTCTCTCTCTCTCTCAAAAATAAAAAGAACATTAAAAAAAATTACTCCCACTTAAAAATGCAAAAGGAATCATTGGTTTCCCATCTCTCTGTTGTCCATCGGAACTTGAGGGAAAGTGTGGATCGGAGCTGGGGGAGGGGAAGGGAGGACAGGAACTAATCTTTGGGGGCAGAAGAAAGGAGGGAAGAGAACAGTGTAAATATATGTCTTTTTTATAGTAGTCTTATATGTATTCCTAAATGGCATAAGGTGCACAAAGTGGGGGTTTTTTTAACTTAATAAAAAAAGCAAATTTCCCCCTTATTAATAAATATAACATAGCTCAAAGAACACGAAAACACTAATTCAAAAAGATATATGCACGCCTATGTTTGCTGCAGCATTATTTACAATTCCCGAATTGTGGAAACAGCCCAAGTATCCACGGATAGATGAAGATGTAGATACACGATGGAATATTACTCCGCCATAAAAAAGAATGAGACCTTGCCGTTTCCAACAACATGGATGGAGCCTGAGGGCATGATGCTAAGTGAAATAAGCTAGTCAGAGAAAGACAAATACCGCGTGACTTCACTCATATGCGGAATTTAAGAAACAAATGAACAAAATGAAAAAAGGGGCAAGCCAAAACACAGACTCTTAACTATAGAGAACAAACTGATGGTCACCAAAGGGGAGGGGGGAAGGGAGAATGGGTGAAGCAGGTGAAGGGGATTAAGAGCACACTTATCTTGATGAGCACTGAGTAAAGTACAGAATCGCTGAAGTACCGAATCACTATATTGCACAGCTGAAGCTAATATAGCAGTGTGTTAACTATAATGGAATTAAAATTAAAAATATTTTTATATTATATATTACATATATTTATATTAATACATATTAATAACTAGTACATTTTTATTGCTATATGGTATTCCATCCCATGGATTACCTATGATTTATCACTCCACACCCTAATCAATGCTGGAGCTAAATGGTAATTTTTCAGTTCCAAAAAATGTCTCATAGATCATCCTTGCAGATAAATTTCAGTCCACATCTTAGATTTCTTCTTTGAGATCAATCCTTAAAATTCTTTACACGGAAACTTTAAGGCCATGTGAAATTTCCTAGTTTTGTGATATGAAATGGTAATATTTTTAAATATATTTTAAATGTTTATTTTTGAGCGAGAAAGAGAGCAAGCGCAAGTGGGGGAAGGACAGAGAGGGAGACACAGACTCCGAAGCAGGTTCCAGGCTCTGAGCTGTCAGCACAGAGCCCGACACGGGGCTTGAACTCACAAACTGTGAGATCATGAGCTGAGCCAAAGTTGGACGCTTAACTGACTGAGCCACCCAGGCGTCCCATAATCATATTATTTTTAAATAACTGCTCTGCCCCAAAGATAACTCATAAGGTTTTTTGACTTAATCACATACTAAGCTCCTCATCCTCTCCAGCTGATGCTCCCACTTTGACTTACTTAGTGTACATCTATCACATTTTCCTTTCTGACAGTGCAGATTCATTCATTTGTGGGGCTTTTTCCCCAAAAATATTCTTGGCTGTTTTGTCAACCTCCTAGAAATATTAGACTTCTGAGAATTACAGTAAACATACCAATTAATTGCAGGTAGACTATCAATATCATACCTTCCCATCCAGAAATGTGAGCTCTCTCAATGCAGTGAAATCCTTCATGTCACTTGATAATGTTCGGTCCTAGTTTTTGTGCATCCTGGACATTTCTTCCTTAAAATTAATTCTAGAATTTCTTCTTTTTCTTCTCTTGAGAATGAGATTTAAGGCTTTCTGCTGACCTATATAAAAGCGACTAAAATTTTGTACATTTTGTGACCAGTCATCTTACTGGAATCTTATCACAAATGTAATTGTTTTCCATTATCTGGTTGGGTTTCCTGTAAATTATCTACAAAGCAATAACAATTTTGACTCCTCGTTTCTAATATTAAAGTCTCTTTTCTTTCTTCTTCTTTCCTTTTTTTTTTATTCTTATTTTGTCTTTTACATTTTCACTATACTTATTTGATTTTGGTTTAAAAAACAGGATTTACAAAGGGGATAGGGTACTGGTTAATAATGTGCTTGTTTTTCAAGTTTTACTATTAGGACTTTGGTATTATGGGGAAGATATCCATTTTTATAAGCTTTGGAACTGCATTCATGTGGAAATTTTCTATTCAACAATACTTGGAAGAATTGGTCCAAATGGCATTTTGGTCCTGACCTTTGACCACATGTAAAGTGTCTTAATGGCCTTAGTCCAGTTATCTCTGATCTCAACTTGAGTCGATATAGGCAGATTCTAATTTTCAAATCTGGACAATACCTAGATTTTAAAAATGTTTTTATTGTAAGCATAATATATTTTAGTTTCCTCCATCTGTACCTTATTCCCTTTTATCGTAATGTTGTAAGTGCTGTCTTTTCTCTCCTTATTCTCTCACTGCTCTTCCTTCCCATACTGTTTCTCTAGCTCTGTCTTGTAGGGTTTTTTTAATTGACCATATGTTTCTTTCACTAATAAGAGCACTATCTTTCCTGTTAAATGGATTCTGGTCACCAATTCCAGTGGGTGGGGGGGGGGGTGTCCCTACATCCCCAAGCAATTCTCCAACACCAACTGGGTGTCCACAATTCAAGTCAATTCCGACACCATCTCCCCAGAGATAGGTCCCATGCGTTAAGGGTTTGGTCCCACAAGACTGTTCCCCAACACCCTCCGCTACTTCACTCCCCAAACAACTGGGTAGAGATTGCAGGCTCCAATGATTTGTCCCAACCCCTCTCCTTGGGTTCGATGAATTTTCAAGAATGGCTCACAAAAACCTGAGAAATATCTTCCTTACTAGATTACCCATTTAGTATAAAAGGACACACACAACTCAGAAACAGCTAGATGGAAGAGATGCAGAGGACGAGATATGGGGAAAGGGTGGGGAGTGAGTTTCCATGCTTTCTGGCTTCCTCACTCTTTCCAAACCTCCACATGTGCACTAACACAGAAGCTCTGGGAACCCCTCTCTTAGATTTTTTTAGGGTCTGCATTACATAAACACAATTGATTAGATCATTGGTCATTAGCAATCAACTCAACCTCCAGCCCCTCTCCCCCACCCTGGAGGTCTGGAGTGGGGAAGTTGGGGGGGGGGGCGGTATTGGAGGGTGGGACTGAAAACTCAGCCCTTTAATCCTGGGTTGTTTCCTCTGGCAACAAGCCCCCCTCCTTAGGAGCTTTCCAAAGACATATTAACATAACAAAAGACACCTTTATAGTGCTCATCAATTAGGAAATTCCAATTGTTTTAAGAGCTCCGTGCCAGAAATGGGGACAAGACCAAGAATATATATATTATGATTATTATAAACCATAGTATCACACAGTTCATGGTTTTTAAAAGGAATGTTTACTATTCTTTTTCTTAAATTTATATACATGTGTGCATGCGTATTTGTTTATATCACATCCAGTAAACGCATATTCTCTTACATTTTTATAAAACAAGGAGGTCATGTTAGAGAAGCTCAAGAAATCCTGCTGTGGTTAGAAATCAAAGAGGGGGCAGGAGCAAGGGGCAAGTTTGTTTGCTGTTGTTTTAATAAGAGAAGGGTGACTAAAGCATGTGTTTCTCTTGCGGTTAAGGAGCCAGGAGAGAGGATGGCCGGAGATATAGGTGAGAGATAAGGATCTCGGTGGTGGTGTCTGTTTTCTTCTGTGAACTGGGGCCAGTCACACTCCTCTCGAGTTTATCTGTAAATCGGGGGCCAGGATGGCTGTCTTATCTTCCAGCATCGTTGTGAAGAGCAAATGGCATATTTAAAGAGCACGTGCATCCATCATAAATGGAAAAGCGTGACATATGTAATCACTAACCTTGGGCCTTACTGGTCTGGGTGAGATCCCTGTGGAGGGTCAAGAACTTAACTATATCAATTAATGAGGGCCAAGGACTTGCCTATGGTTTTGCCATAGGTTACTTTCCCCAAATTGCAAGTCTCTGTTACTCCCAAATAAACCCATTTTTACCATTAAGATAAAACATTAATTAATTGATGCACACTGGATCAAAACACCTAACTTGCAGGGTCAGGAGTTTTACGTGGTCTCCCAAAACATACATCCCACGACCGGATGGAGCTGTTGAGTTGAGCAGAAAATATGGGTGATGGTGGGAAATTCTGGCAGTACTTATCCCAACCTTATCTGCTTGAAAGGTTGCCCTGACATTAGGACTCAACTAATCCAGACTTCGGGACAAGAATTTCCCCATCACAAGGATGGAAGCGTCGTCACCATCTTATCCTGCTTTCATTAAAGTCTCAAGGAACTGTAAACAATTTGGCTTCCCCTGAAATCGTGCACACAAAGATAGAGCAGATGCTAACTAATCATGCCAGTTTGAGGTTTGGGTCCACATTACAGTAATCACCTGCTCTGACCGGCTATCGCCACTCACTGTTCCATGTACCAGGAATGTGGCAACAGAGTCAGCATGTTACACAATTGCAAGGGCATTACTGAAAACAGTCTATGTAAAAATGGTACCCCTTGGGGGGCGCCTGGGTTGCCCAGTCGGTTAACCGTCCGACTTCAGCTCAGGTTATGATCTCATGGTTCGTGGATTCAAGCCCCACGTCGGGCTCTGCACTGACAGCTCGGAGCCTGGAGCCTGTTTCAGATCCCATGTCTCTCTCTCTGCTCCTCCCCCACTAGTTCTCTCTCTCTCTCTCTTAAAAATAAATAAATAAGCTTTAAAAAAAAAAATAGTACTCCTTCGAACACAACCACAATGGCAGGAGCTGCTCACAAAAACCAGTGTTTCCTCTTCTTCCTTGGCCCATTGTTTGGATACTTTCCCGAGCTCCTCTGAAATCAGGTGTGAGTTCTAAGTAATGCAATGAGGGCGCAAGTGATGTGCTCACTTTCAGGCTTTGCTCATACAAACCTCTCACACATGCTGCTCTGTCTTTTCTCCCTTTCTGCCTGGCTGAATGATGACAAGTTTCACAATGACCTTGAAAACCATGTCTGAAATTAGAAGGATCGTTGCCGTCCTGAGTCATCTGAACGGCTCCACGGACGAGTGTTCCCACTGAATTCTTTGCCTGCCCCTCACTTGTCACGTGTGCCAAAAATGCCCTTCTCCTGTGTTTGGGCCATCATACATTGCTTTGGTGCAGTCTCTGCATCTTGAGCAAGGGCTGAGACCTAAACCATGAGGAGGAGCCAGCTGCGCAAAGATTTCTGGGTGGGAGGGAAAGCGGGGAAGTGTGTCAGGCGGAGTGACAGCACATACTGAAGCGAGGGGGGTCTTGGGGGACTGTCTTTCACTGAAACCCACAAGTGTCCTTCCAGTGTTATTTACTGATCTCATGAAGTTCTACTAATGTGGCTCAGCCCCTAGGAAAGATTATTTAGTACACTGACAAAATTAGGATCCTGAGACCAGATTCTAGACTACGGTGTGCTACTCACTTAGACACATTTAACTTTATAAGGCCATTTGCTCAACTGCCAGCATCTCCCTGTGTCCCCTGTCTGATCTCCTGCAGTATTACTGTGCTAAAACTGCTGGGATCACGGACACAGACACGCTCCTTGCTGTGCTGATGCCGACAAGCTCCTCTGATGACATCTTCTGAGGATGTCACATCGCTTTTCGTCCAGATTTTGCTGAGTTACAATGCTTTTATCCTGGCCACTGCAAGCCCATGAGTGGTGTTATATTTTACATGGTCCAAGGATCTCAGAACCAAGGCTGTTAATCCAGAACGTGAGGCATCAGGGAGGGGCAGTACATGGATACAAATTTTTCCATGTGGCCATGATCAGCCTTTTCGGCGGCACCAGAGCCCAGGGCACTCGCACAGATGCAGGCAAAGCCAAGATTTTTATATGTTATCTCCTGGGAGATCTCAGCAGGCTTTCATTTGAAGGAATTCAGGGAGAGTTTTCCCCGTTTTCTATTCCATCTCCCGAGTCCCTGCCTCTTAGCAAAGATAAATCTGATGGAAAGCACACGCAGACCACAGGCTGCGCTCCGGGGAATGACAGCACAGAGCCAACCACACTCAGGGCCTCAGGCAAGTTGCTGGGGCCAGTGCTCTCTAGAGAGAAGGGGACTCCCAGGGAAGTGGGCAGATGGCCACATCCAGAGGGTGGCCTAGGCCACGGGCAGGGGCTTCCTGTTGCACTTTCCCCTTAAGTTTTTACTGTCAAATATTAGCAAGCATGTACAGATCACCGGGCTGATGGTCTCTTAGGGTCCTGCCATCCTACAAAGCTAAATTCAAATGTCATTTCTTCCATAAAGACTTCTTGAATTCCCCCTGTGTGAATGAACCTCTTCCTCTCCTGTGGTTCTCTGCCTATTATTTAGCTTTGGGGCATTTAACATTTTTACATATGTCATCAGTGGTTGTTTTCTTCCACTGGCTTGGCAGTTTCTTGAGTACAGGAATTCTATTCTGTGGCTCCTGGGCCTGATATAATGGGCATTCCAAAAAAGGTCCAACTAAATTAAAATGTTTACAAATTTGGTCCTAGAGAACTATTTAGTCCGTTAAAAGATAACAGTTTTTAAAATGTTTTTTATTGAGTTATGAGAGAGAGAGAGAGAGAGAGAGAGAGAGAGAGAAGGAGGGAGGGAGATGGGCAGAGAGAGAGGGGGGAACAGAAGATCTGAAGTGGGCTCTGCACTGACAGCAGTGAACCGTGAGATCATGACCTGAGCTGAAGTCAGCCGCTCAAATGACTGACCCCCCAGGTGCCCCAGAAGAGAACATCTCTTAGCCAATCTAAATGCCAATAGAAAATCACTTCCTGACTACTAGGCAAAATCTCTTGTAATCTGGATACTTTTGTTCTAAATACTTTGCTTTTGTACACAGTGTTGCAAAGAACAAGCATGGGATTTTATCTTTGTGAACAACCTTAATGATTTCTACAAGTGAAATCCAAAACACCCAAGCTTTAAAATCGATATTGCCAAATTGCCCCCAGGAACGTTCTAGTAACATACAATACCATTAAAAATTATTAAGAATATATGGGTTTTGGCAAAAACACTGAGAGTGTTTTATTATTTGGTCAAGACTTTGTCTATTTCATATTCAAGAATAAAATATATTTTGTCTTTTTTTTCTGAGAGAGACAGTGTAAGCAGGGGAGGGTCAGAGAGAGAGGGAGATACAGAATCTGAAGCAGGCTCCAGGCTCTGAGCTAGCTATCAGCACAGAGCCCGACGCAGGCTTGAACCCACGAACTGTGAGATCATTAGCTGAGCCAAAGCTGGACGCTTAACTGACTGAGCCACCCAGGCGCCCCAAGAATAAAGTAGATTTTGGTTTAATTTGCACATCTTGACTAATAAAGAAGCTAATTTCTTTTCTTGTGTGCTCATGGTACTATACCAGTTCTTTTGAGAATTGCCTATGTCCTTTGCTTGTTACGTCTACTGGAATATGATGGGGAGAAAGGCTATCTGAGGACTTCAGATTACTGTGAGAATCAAAAGCCTTTTAAATTATCTAGATATCATGTTGTATCCTAAAATGTCCAGCTGTAAAGAAGGACAATTCAGTTATAATTCTTTGGGTGGCAAAATCAGAAATCCAATTCAAACTTCTCAAAACAAAAAGAACAAAAGAAAGTAATTCACTGGTCTCTGTGATAGAACAATTTAAAAGAAATATATATCCAGTCATTCACATGACAAAAATAGATTTCTCAGATACATTTGGTCTTCATGCATAGTTCCTGAAAATGTTTCAAAGTCATAAAGGTGAAGTGGGTATCTTGTTATTAATGAAGGTGTTTGGATCCCACCTAAGGGTGGGAGCTGGTTGCTGGGAAGATCAACCATGGGATTTAAGGGTTGGAACTTTCAGTCCTGCTCCTGACCTCTGGTTAAATCACTCGGTGGCCAATGACTTAGTCAAACGTGACTATGTAACAGAGCCTCCATAAAAACCAAAGAGGACAGCTTTTTGGTCTTTTCGTTGAGCACTTCCACACTTGGGGAATCAGAATATCTCTACGTGCCACCAAGCCAGGCCCCAAGCTCCGGGACGTCAGAAACTCCTTTGATCCAGATCTCGCCCTATGTATCTTTTCGTCTAGCTGTTGATCCATATCCTTTAATAAGCTGGTAAACGTAAGTAACTGTTTCCCTGAGTTCTGTGAGCCACTTTAGCAAATTAATCGAACCTAAGGAGGGAGTCTTGGAGACTCCTTATTTAGCCAGAAACACAAGCTTGTTTGTGAATGTCTTGGAGCTTTTGAATGGCATGGGTGGGGGGCAGTCCTGTAGGATTGAACCTTGAACCTGTGGAATCTGATGTTGTCTTTGGGTAGGTAGTATTAGGACTAAGTTGAATTGAACTGAATTCTTGGACATCCTTCTGGGGTCTAAGAACTGCTTGGCATTGGAGGAGCAGATGAACACACTGGAATACACTAAAAGAGTCTGTAACAGAAATGCCCAGAAGTCTCCTAGTTTCAGGTGTGGGTTGATCAAGAGTCTCAAACAATTCCATAAGACCCAATATTTCTTTCCCAATTGGTTCTGCCTTCTGCAGATTCTACATGACAAGTCTTAACGGCACCATTCCAAGAGCTTGTACGTCTCTCTCCACAGTCCCCGCACCATTCTCATTGCAATTCACTGTCTGTGGTTGTTACCCATCCCTGGACCATGTGGTCAGGGGACTGAGATTCGGTATGGTTTTGTTTGAGTGTAACTGTCCACCCCTAGAATAGAGACGGAGTCAACTCCATTGCAATAGCACATTGTCCCGAGAGTTGCCCAAAATGAGTGCTAGGCCATCAAAACCTAACAAATGTCCATCATGGCCGCTGCTAAAAGCAAGCTGTAGAAGCTCAAGTTTAGGAATTAGTAAAGAAGAAATAAACGAATAAGGGAAAGAGACTCAGTGCGCCCACAGGAAGAGCACTGTACATTGGTTTGCCATGGAAAGAAATCACATCAATCCAGTGACAAGCTGGTAAGACTCAAGAAGAGTGAAGAGTACCACAAGAAAAGCAGACTTTGTGGGCTTCCACGGGGGAGAGGGGTGTGACAGGAAGAGGCTGTGATGTTGAGCACCTAAACTTGCATCACGGAAGCACTTTGAGTGATGATACAATTGAAAGTGGGGCTCCCAGAGTGGATATAGAGAGTGGGAAATGAAGAAGTTGAGGAATGTTTAGCCCAGAAACCTGGAAGGATGACCAATGTATTATTAGAAGTTACCAAGAAAGAGGGGCCCCTGGGTGGCTTAGTCGGTTAAGCGTCCGACTTTCACTTAGGTCATGATCTCGCGGTTCGTGGGTTCGAGCCCCGAGTCGGGCTCTGTGCTGACTGCCAGCTCAGAGCCTGGAGCCTGTTTCAGTCTGTGACTCCCTCTCTCTCTGACCCTCCCCTGCTCACGCTGTCTCTCTCTCTCCTAGAAATAAATAAAAAATTAAAAAAAAAAAAAAGTTACCAAGAAAGATAACACAGAAGGCGCTGAAGCCAGGGTATGAACTCACTGGGGAAAGTGATTCCAACTTCAGAGGACCAATACCAAGGATACTAAGAGTGATTTGCATGGATGAAGGGCTTCCAAAGAAGCCAGAAGTTTGAGGAGCTTTGGTACAGCATTTTTTTAAAATATGAAAAGAAAATTTAAGAAGACCATTTTCTTCTGCTCCACAAAGGGAACAAATGGAATGGAATGAAATAAGTAACTGGAATTCATAGGGGGTAAAAATGAAGAAAACCAGAAATTGTAAATACAGTTAATATAACAACCTCTATAAATACATCCTTGCTCTCCTTTTTCCTCTCTTCTTTATAATACATAAAACTGGGGCACCTGGGTGGCTCAGTCAGTTAAGCGTCTGACTTTGGCTCAGGTCATGATCTCACAGTTTGAGTTCGAGCCCCGTGTCAGGCTCTGTGTTAACAGCATGGAGCTTGCTTTGGATTCTGTCTTCCTCTCTCTCTCTGCCCCTCCCATGCTCATGCTCTGTCTCTCTCAAAAATAAATAAATGTAAAAGTAAATAGATAAAATACATAAAATTTAAACACTAACAATCATAATGATGTATTACTGGGTTTGTAACATGGACATGATAGGTAAAACAATAACAACACTAAAGGGAGGGGAGAAAATAGAGCTATATAGAAGTAAAATTTCTCCATCTAATTGAAATTAACTTAGTGTAAATCTGAAGTTAATTCTGATAAGATGCATATTGTGAGCCCTAGAGCAACCATTAAGAAAATAACATACAGGGGCGCCTGGGTGGCTTAGTCGGTTAAGCGTCCGACTTTCGCTTAGGTCATGATCTCGCGGTTCGTGGGTTCGAGCCCCGCGTCGGGCTCTGTGCTGACTGCCAGCTCAGAGCCTGGAGCCTGTTTCAGAGTCTGTGACTCCCTCTCTCTCTGACCCTCCCCTGCTCTCTCTCTCTCTCTCTCTCTCTCTCCTAGAAATAAATAAAACATTAAAAAAAAAAGAAAATAACATACAATATTAAAAAACATTTAAGGAATTTGAATGTCACACTAGAAAACAGGAACCACGAGAGAACCAGAGTGGTTATACTAATATCAAACAAAATAGGGTTTAAAATCACACACACACACACACACACACACACAAAATGTTACCAGAGATAAAAGAGAAAATGTTACCAGAGACATAAGAGAAAATGTTACCAGAGACATAAGAGAAAATGTTACCAGAGATAAAAGAGCTAATCCATCAGGAGGATACAATTGTAAGCATATATGTGCCTCACAACTGAACCAAAAAAAAAAAAAAAATCCATAAAGCAAAAACTGACAGAATTGTGAGGAGAAATGCACAATTCAACTAAGTAGCTGGGGATTTCAATATCCCCCTCATAATAATAGATGAAATAACTGGACAAAAGATCAACAGGGACACTGGCAAATTGAACACCATAAAATAATGAGACCTAATAGACATCTATAGATTATTCCCCTCACCAGTAGTAATATACATAATATTCTCAAGAGCACATGGAACGTTCTCCAGGATGGACCATAGGATAACCCATAAAACAAACCTCAATACATTTAAAAGGATTCACATCAGTCAAGTATGTTCTTTGACCACAATGGAATAAAATTAGGAGTGAAATGGAACTCGATTCAATTCAGGGTTTCTATAAGAGAGGATTGTAGCATAAGGGGAACTGAATGCGTCACAAAGAAAAAGCAATTCAGTTGAGGCGAGGGGATGGAAGAAACTAGGTGAAGAGGTACAGCATACACAGCAGGGCCTCCTCAACTGTCATCCATGCATGGGCTTCAAGGGTATTAACATGCTAAAGTTGCATATGGACCTACAGAGGGTCCACAATTTTAGGAGATTTTTCAGAGGGACCTATTACCCCAAAAAAGTTTAAAAACCTCCAATGTGCTTCCACAGGTCATGATAAATGGCGAAAATAAAAGGGTACCTAGAGAGGGAAACAGATGGAATACGAAGTTGGATAAGGAAGCAGAACCAGGGTGGGGAGTAGAGGGGGTCTGTGCTGACCGGTGGGGTGTAAATCACAGGACTGGAAGCAGTCAGGAAGGGAGGATACACACAGGAAGATTTTGGGGTCAAAAAAGTCCTCACAGTATGACCACTGGACAAAGATTCATAGGAGGCTTCACTGTGTGCTTTGGAAAACACTACTGTCTACGCTGTCCAGTGCCCATCACTCAGTATCACCAGTGGGTCATAAGTCCCCAGTCAAGAAAAGAGGCCCGCCCAACAACCCAGCTATTATCTAAAATGTCCTTTTTTATCTTGACATATAGAAGGTGAAGAAAGGTTTAGAATATTTATAAAATGTCAGTAGTAATATCTGAAGCACACAAATGAGGACATGGAAATTATTTCCAGCTCTTTCATCTTTGAGCCAAATTTATTTTTTAAACATTCAAATACATAAAACTTGGAAGTCAGTTAACGTCTGGGAGTCATGAAATCTGTAGGGCTGTGCAGGCCCTCCATGTAAACATGTGTCCAACAAATCACAGAGCCCAATTTTCCAACCCTTCGATCCAAGAAAAGGCTTACAGCAGCTTGCGGCCAGTGGTTCTCTGAAGGGTGCCGGGCTTTGGGGAGAGACAGGCACTGCCAAGCCATCTCCCCAAACTATGTCATGACATTTTAATGTCATGCATGATGTTCTGGATCTAGGGAAGCACTTAATTTTATTTATCGATCTGTGGTCTTATAGATTCTACCTTTGTAAATAGGCAGGATCAGCTATATAATTTGCAAGACCCAGTACAAAGTGAAAATGCAGGACCCTTGTGAAACAATTACTAAGAATTTCAAGATGGCAGCCCGGGAGTGGTAAAACAACTATGGGGCCTATACGACTGCCCGCCCGGATCATATGCGGGCCACCTCTGGCCCTGTGTAAAAGACAGGAAGGCAATTCCACAAGCTCTAGGTCAGATGTTCTTCTTTTTATTTTCATCTTTTGTGATTTCATTTTACACTAACACTTCCATTTGTCTGGAGTTTGTTTGGTATGCGTTCTGAGGTTGACCCTTGTACAGTGTGGAGTCAGAGGCCCTGATTCCCTACATGGTTGAAAATCCATGTATAACTTTTGACCCCCCCAAAACTTAACTACTACTAGCTTACTGTTGATTGGAAGCCTTACTGATAACATAAAGTCAACTGACGAACACATGTTCTGTATGTTATTATATACCTAATATATAATATGCTCACAGTAAAAGAAACTACAGAAAAGGAAATGTTGTATTCTTTTCCTCTCATCTGTCCGTTCCTGTACAGGGTCTATGTGAGTTTTACTTTATTCCTGTAAATCATTTTAAAGTTTGGCAACGTATATAGATGCCCCATCATTCACTGGCCCCTGAATTATCTGGTCTTCCGTTGTCCCTGCCAAACTTTAAAATCACTTAGATTAAAAAAATCCTTCCTGTTTTGACAGGAATTCCATCAGCTTTCCCAATTAATCGAAGAAGGGTCCTCATCTTTATGACTGCCTCGGGTTCATTTAGTTTCAAAGAACAGCAATTCTTCAAAACTGTCTGGAGCAATACGCAATATATTTAGTGTTACGTATAAAAATAGAAATAAGGAAATAAAAAATTTCTCAGGAACCCAGACAGCTCATTAAGGCCAGTCCTCTTGGAGAGTGGAAGGTGATCTGAGCATTGGAAGGGGCTTCTAGACCCAGAGAGCTTTAGTGACTGGTTATACATCATATCTGTCCTGCCATTGGGTGGCTCCCTTCCTAGCTCTTTGCCTCATGCTGCCTCTCCATTCATTTTGGTTTCCATTTACTCATGGCCTCTGACTCCCCACAGTTCCTGCTCGGTTTCCACTTCCTCCTACAGCTGCTCATTGGCCTCTGCTACCTGTGGCTCAGAATTTAATAGCACAGCTTCATATCAATACCTTTTTAAAAAATTCTTAATGTTTATTTAGTTTTTTGAGAGGGAGAGAGACAGAGCACGAGCTGGCGAAGGGTAGAGAGAGAAAGAGACATAGAATCCAAAACAGGCTTCAGGCTCTGAGAGCTCAGAGCCCGCCATGGGGCTCGGGCTCGAACCCACCAACCGTGAGATCGTGACCTGGGCCAAAGTCGGCCGCTTAACCGACTGAGCCACCCAGGCGCTCCATCAATGCCTTTTTTTAAAGCAACTTTCTACTTATGGCAAGGACACCAATCTTCCATTATGACAGTGACGTCAAGTTTCCATTGAAATTCACACGTTTAAGTTGAAAAGGTGATGGGCTTTGTGAAAAGACTTTTTTTCCCCCCTTGTAGAAATCCTGCAAGGTAGGCAGTATGATTATCATCCTAAAGCCGATAAAATAAGCCAAGGTGAAGCAGTAACTCCGACAGCTGGTATTTGCTGGTGGGTCTGTCTTGCCTCAGAGCCGCAATCTTTCCCGTGTGCTCCGCTGCTCTAGAAGAAATCGAGGGTGTTTCTTCAGATGCTGTGGTTTTTGACACGGTGATGATGAGCAGGACACATACCGCTGCTTAATATTATGACGATGCATACCTCTGCTGTCACCAGCACCGCACCGTGACTGGGCTCCTTCCTCCTTCCCTTCCCGCTGCTCTGCAGAACCCCCAGTATGCGAGCAGGGTGGGGGAGGGGCGGGGAGGGAGGGGGAGGGGCGGGGAGGGAGAGGGACGGAGAAGGAACCCGGCTCTTCTCTGCAGTTTTGACTGCTACGAGGGGACACAGGGGACGGGCTTCACTGACTCCACCCGGTTCTACGAATTTTTCTCTGCGCTCAACGTCCCCCGCTGAAGGCGTCAGAGACCCAAAGCATCACGCAGACGCAGGAAGTAAAAAGCAAGCAGCAGAGAGCACTCCACGGAGAGAGCTTACACGACTGCGGCCTGCGAACCGCGCGGTCTAGGGCGCACCCACGGGGCCAGCGGACGTGCCGGATCCTTCCCGGGCGGCGCCGCCATCGAGCTGCGCACCTGCACACACACCGAGCCCCTCTTCCGGGGCCCCTTCCCTTCCCTCGCCGTCCGCCACGCTTGCTAACGACGCCGCCGGGCCCACGTCCCGCGGAGGGCCTGGGCGGGGAGAACCGACGACGCGGCGTCGGAAGGCGCCGCGCATGCGTGAGGGCCGTGTGGGCGGCGAGGGGGCACGGCCTCCCTACCGCCCCGCGTGCGTCCTTCCTCCATCCGCTGCCGCTGGTTGAGGGGTTCCCGCCCTCGGCGTGCGGGAAAACTGTCCCCTCCGCAGAGGGCTCTCCGTGAGAACGGCGCAGGGCCAGATGACAGCCTCTGCAAATGAACAGGGCGACACTGACCGATGAACGTCATTCTCGCCGGAAGTGACGTGGGAGGAGGTCACGACGCAGACGCACCAGCGGGCGCCGCTCGCCGCGTGGCCCTGGCCCTCAGGGAGGCTCTAGCTCCGTGAAGCTCAAGTACCGAGTCCAGACTCTCCTGTAAGAAAAATGGGGCGGGGCGTGGCGTGCTGAAGGGGCAGGTAAGTGTGTCGGAAGTCAGAGGAGAAAGACGGCATCTCGGGGCAAAACAGGACGCGGGTCAAGTAGACGGCGGAGGCTGAGTAGCATTTTTGTGTAAACACATGGAGGCAAAGTCCTTCCAAGAACGGGGATGCCAGGAGCAACGGTGAAGAAAAGAGGAGTCCCTGAGCACGTGCAAACAAGGAAAGCTCGGCCTCAGAGTGCGGGAGCCGCCGAGCAAGGCTGGGCCCTGAGGGGACGGACTCCGGACACGGGCTGCAGAGTTAGTGGCGGTCCAGGCGAAGGTGTGTGATTGGAGGGTATCATGACCAGAGGTTTGTTTCGGGGAGATCAGTGTGCCAATCACATGTGGGGCGCACGACACAGTGAAGGTGTCGGAGCGAATACCAGTGTCCGTAACTTACCCCTTATTATGTCATCTCCCTTCCCCCGAATCAACCAAAAACGACATCCGAGAAGCCGCAGTTTCATGTTGTTTATCCCAGAGAAAGAACATTTGCATCCCTTGTTGTGACATATACATTATCAGAACCATAAGGCCAAACCTCTCTGGAACCATTTTCATTGTCCAAATCACCTTCTCCTTCACTAATGTGGTGATGTGATTCGCACGACAGCAATTGGTTCTACCCGGGTTTACCAGCCACCACCCTGCCACCTCCCGAAGGGTGCCTGGCTTTGATTATCTGGGGACAAAAATAATCTCAGCCTGAAGAGAGTTCCCAATCACAACTTGGTAAATAACAGACACCAAAATACCCAATACTCTAAATAGACGGTATCCCCCCTTCTTTCTCCAAGAGGCAACGGACAGAAGTCACAGTGCACCACGGTGCCAAGAACGCATTATGCTTCCCAGATGCACGGGCTGACATACTAAGCAAACTATTTAGGAAATTTCTTTGGAAGAGTCAGGGAAAATAACAGCCTGGCCCCCACCCCCACCATAGAGAACTGGAGGGGATCCGCTCACAGTGACAGGGATGGCAGACTTGAGTGCTAGGGTGTGGTTTGGTCCAGTGGGATTGGATATCTGTCACTAGCTGTCATTTTTCTTCCCCACGCTCCAAAGTTTCCTCTCTTCCCATGTATCTTCAAGAAGTGGCTATGTTCTTGTTGCCAAAATGGATGCAAGACTCCCTCTGACCTCCTCCTCCTCCCATAGCCACAAGGAGCTATTATTCTGTGCAGGATCTAGGGCAACTATATACGGGGTCTTTCTTCCCCCAGCCTCCCAATACACACACACACACACACACACACACACACACACACATACACACCCCATACCAGTGACAGACATTTAATAACTCATGTATGCTATGGTCTCCTGACACAGAGAAATCTTAATCAAATGGTATTTTATGAGATACTGATTGCATCAGCAACTAACCACTATCTCCCTTGCCCCCATATCGACTCTTTGTAACCCTTTTCCCCCTATGGCTGCTCTCCAATAAGGGAATGGCTGTGAGGTTATGATTTGGTATGGTGTTCTCTTGGAACGCACCCTCGAAACAAAGGCTTGTCTGGACTCTTGAGTATCTCAGGATCACCCTGCCCCCA
Source organism: Hyaena hyaena (assembly GCF_003009895.1). Lineage (NCBI taxonomy): Eukaryota > Metazoa > Chordata > Mammalia > Carnivora > Hyaenidae > Hyaena > Hyaena hyaena. The sequence goes on from NW_024080689.1 coordinate 156,306, forward strand.
ACTTGCCAGTCACCCCCTTGGGAAACCAAGCCATCAGATGAATGAAAGATGGGAGAGGTATGTATTATCAGGAAGAAGGATTTCCCCGGAGAAGCTCCTGCCAATGCTGCCTCCTCTCCATCACCTACACGTAATTTCCGGGGCAAGGGAGGCACTGGAGCATTCTGTTGGCTGGTTGCTTAACTTCTACAGAAACTTTCTTGCCAAGGGCTTAAACTTAGTACAAAAAACAAAAACAAAACCCTATACAAATAAGATAATATGACAACAGCGAAAATGAATATAAGGAAGGGAAAGAAGAGAAATTTATCATCTTATCTGGGGCTATCTTGATCAACACTCCCTCCCTCTCACTGCCAGCATCATCACAAAATCTATGCTTTATTTGTTTTTTAAGTGTGTGAAGTTCCTTTGAACTTTGTTTACTCCAGGAGCCCAACCCTGCCCTAGAACCCCACACTCCATACCTTTGACAATATACGAATCATAACCGTACAAAAAGAGTCTATGAAACACTTCAGAAAACAGTGCTCTGATCATTTTCAACTATCTATCTACCTATCTATCTATCTATCCATCCTTATTCACTATTGAGGGAACTACATCCTAACCTTCATCCTGCACAAAAGCAGACCCCTTTAGACACCAGAATAGTAGGGAGTACACAGACTTAGCTCTAAACTAGAAATGCTGTTGTCTTTTAACTTCTTTTACTTTTTAGGGTTTTTTTTTTTTAATTTATTTATTTTGAGAGAGAGTGAGTGAGCATGTGCATGAGCAGGGGAGGGGCACAGACAGAAGGAGGGGGGAGGGTAGGGGGGGAGAGAGAGAGAGAGGAAGGGAGAGAATCATAAGCAGGCTCCATGTTGTCAGCAAAGCCCACTGCAAGGCTTGATCCCATGACTGCGAGAGCATGATCTGAGCCAAAATCAAGAGTCAGAAGCTTAACCAACTGAGCCACCCAGGCACCCCTGTTGTGTTTCCTTCTAACCCATCCAACTAGTGATTATGATCCTATAAAAAAGAGTCCATTTTTATGGATAGATACATGTAAAGAATGCAAAATCTGGTAGTATTTGCACAAAGAATGCCAGACTCAAAACCATACCTAAATAGTACAGAGTCAAAACCCAGCTTCAGAAACACATTCTTTCCACAGGAGAAAGGGAAGAAGAAAAAAAAAAAAAAAAAAATATATATATATATATATATATACACACACATATATCACTAGAAGAGGAAAACTGATGAAACATATAACAAATGCAATAAAATCAAGAATGTCAAAAGTAATACTGGACCTCAGAAGTGCGGTATCATTACAGATCCTACAAATAATCAAAAAACAGGAAGAGAATATTTTTCAACAATTTTGTGCAAATGCATTTGAAATATCAGACAAGTGTCACTCCTAGAAAAAATACAATTTACAAACTAGCATATGAAGAAATAGAAAATCTAAATAATCCTATATCTCTTCAAGAAATTAAATCCATAATTTGAAACATCTCCACAAAGAAAACTCCAGTCTCAGCTTTGCTTGTGAAGATCCACTGAACGTTTAAGGAAGAAATTAACTATTTTAAACAAAACTTCCAGGAACTAGAACAAAAAAGGGAACACTTCCTAACTGACTTTCTGAGGCCAGTGTAATTGTATTACCAAAAAACTTGGCAAAGAAACTACAAGCAAGGAAATCATAGGCCGAGATCTCTCATGAGCAGAGCTGCAAAAGTTCTAAACAAAAGGGTAGCAAGTCGAATTCAGCAATATAAAAAGAACACATTGCGGCAAAGTTGGACTCATTCCAACTCCTAAATGAGCCAGTGTTAAACGTTAAGTTTCTAAGTTGATTCATGGAGTTTTCAAAAAAAATCATTTGATCATCTGAAAAGATACAGAAAAACCATGTGATAAGTCTCAATACCCAATCATCATAAAATGCAGTAAACCAGACAGAGGACATGATTTTCTTAGTCTGCCAAAAGGCACCTATTAGAGTCTACATCAAACATAATACTGAATAACAAAATACTAAAAGCTCTTCCCTTCATGTAAGGAACAAAACAATGATGTCCCCTCTCACAATTTCTATCAAACAATGTACTAAAGGTCCTAGCCAGCACAACAAAAGAAATATTATTCACAGACAGCAGGACTATTTGTATAAGAAATTAAAAAAAACCTGCATATATATCATTAAAACCAGTAGGCAAACAGATTACTCTGATCAGCAAAGTCACTGAGGTACAAATTCAATACATAAAAACACATTGTATTTCTATTCATTAGCAATGAAAATGAGAAAATTAAATGGCATGGTAAGGTAATAACAGTATCTAAAAATATCAAATGCCTGAAAATGAACCAAATAGAAAATGTAAAAAGCTACTCAGAGAATTATATTATTGAGAGAAATTAAAGACAGTCTAAGTAGTAAAATAAAGGCATATACTATGCTCATGGAGTTAAATGTTCAATATTATATACTGAAAATGTATATTCTGTCCAGACTGAGCTAGAGATTCAATATTCAATATACCAGCAGGTGTGTGTGTGTGTGTGTGTGTGTGTGTAATGAACAAGGTGATTCTAATGTTAAAGGTCAGGATAGTCTTTTTTTTTTTAAGTTTATTTATTTACTTTGAGAGAGAGAATAGCTGGGGACGGGCAGAGAGAAATGGAGAGAGAGATGGAGAGACAGAGAGAGAGAGAGACAGAGAGAGAGAATCCCAAGAAGGCTCCACATTGGCAGTGTGGAGCCTGTTGCGGGGCTCAAACTCACTAACCACAAGATCATGACCTGAGCTGAAACCTAGAATTGGATGCTTAACTGACTGAGCCCCCCAGGTGCCCCAAGGCAAGGACAGTCCTAAAGACAAGGAACAGGGTTGGAGGATTTGCATCAGAGGTCAATGTGTGCTGTGAACCTGCAACACGTAAGAGCATGGTCTTGGCACAAAGCTAGATAATACAATGGGTGAAAGAAATACGTATAGGTACATATCGCACACACAAAGAGAAAGAGAGACACACACTTGATTTCTGACAACAGTATCACTTCACAGCAGAGGAGAAAGGCTGATCTCTTCATTAAACAGATGCTAGGTCAACTGGACACCAATATGAAAAAATGCTCCATCTCATACCATGCATAAAAATACATTCAAGATGGCTCTTGGGCCTAAATATGAAGAGTAAAACAATAACTGCTTTAGATTCCTTAAACCAGATGCAAAAAACACTAATTCCAAAGTAAAGTAAAACAACAATAAATTGAATTACATCAAAATTAAGAATTTCTGCTCATTAACAGATACCATAAGACAGTAAAAAGGAGAATGGGAGAAGGTATTTGTAGGCAGATATCCCATGAAATATTTGTCCAGAGCACATATTTTTTTAAAACCTTCAAATCAGTAAGAAAAACATAAACCACCTTCAAAAATGGCCGACAGATTTAAATATGTTCTTTGCAAAGCAGGTATTTAAATGGCCAATATGTATATGAAAAGGGCCTCCATTCACTGGCCTCCAAGGAGAATCAAATTATATCCTAGTAAGGAATCACTACACACCACTGGAGTAGTGACATTACAGATTTTTTTATTAAGTTTATTTATTTTCAGAGAGACAGAGACAGTGCGAGTGGGGGAGGGGCGGGGGGAAGAGAGAGAATCTCAAGCAGGCTCCACACTGTTAGCGCAGAGCTCGACATGGGGCTCGAACCGGCAAAACCGCGAGATCATGACCTGAGCCAAAACCAAGAGTTGGGTGCTCAACCGCCTGAGCCACCCGGGTGCCCCAGTAGTGTCATTTCAAAGACTGGCACTGAAAGAAATGGAAGTATAAATTCACACTCTCAAGTGGGAACACTTTTGCATTATCTTCTAGCGATGAAAACGTGCAACTCCTCTTATCTAGCAATTCTCCTCCTAGGATACAGGTGTTTATGTGCCCCACCCCTCCAAAAAATGTACTAAAAAGTTCCTGGCAGGCGCCTGGATGGCTGTCAGTTAAGCATCTGACTTCGGCTCAGGTCATGATCTCACGGTTTGTGGGTTCGAGGCCCGCATCGGGCTCTGTGCTGACAGCTAGCCCTGAGGCTGGAGCCTGTCTTCGGATTCTGTGTCTCCCTCTCTTTCTGACCCTCCCCTGCTCAAGCTGTCTCTGTCTCTCTCTCAAAAATAAATAAAAAACATTAAAAATTAAAAAAAAAAAAAGTTCCTGGCAATGACAGTTAAAAACTGAAAGTGTGCCTCTATTGCAAAAGAGATGAGCCCCGAGTTGTGATCTGTCCAACGCAACAAAGAGCACTGAAAACAAATGAACTACAACCCCGTATAACAAAATGGACGATTCCTACAAATGGAACAGAGGCAGGAGAAGTGGACATTCAACATCTGTGGCATTTCATTCACATAAACTTCCAAGCTAGGCCAAGCTCATCAATGGTGACAGAAGTCAGGTCAATGGTTTGGTCACCTCTGGGGAGGAGACGGTAGTAGTGACTGAAAATGAAGCTGGTGGGCTTGGACGAGAGAGCAAGCAGTCACAGATGGAGACGGGCTCGCTCCTGGTGACACTGATGAGACCCTTCACACAAGTGCACCTCACTCTCCTCTGTACCAGACTTTCTCAATTCCACAAGACTTTAGTTTCAAATGACTTGTTGACCTTTGCACCAGTCTTTTTTTTATGCTTATTTATTTTCAAGAGAATGTGAGTATGGGAGGGGCAGAGAGAGAGAGGAGACACAGAATCAGAAGCAGGGTCCGGGCTCAGAGCCATCAGCACAGAGCCCGACACAGAGCTCGAACCCACGAACTGTGAGATCATGACCTGAGCCAAAGTCAGATGCCTAAGTGACTGAGCCACCCAGGTCCCCCCAAAGCACCAGTCTTGACCTCTGACTGGAAGCCACTTCCTGCTAGAAATGGAACCTGGAAAGATGGTTTCTCTGCATGCATGAAGGCGAGAACAGACTAAACCACAGACCACTGTTAGTAGAGAGAGGATGTTCAATCCAGCCGTGTGAAGGTTCTAGGCTTCTGTGGGCTTTCATGTCCTTATCTTTGAAAGTACAAGTCTGGATAGGGATGGGTCTCGATAGGGATGGGTCTTGTTTGGGACATGGACTGGATTCAGTGTGGCTGCAGTAAGTTAACGCTTTCTTCATCGACACCTCCAAACCTGTTCCGAACCTCACTTCCTTTCCCTTGAATAATCAACTCAGGCGGGACCAGTAGTCTCTTCCAGGTTTTCACAACAGGCTCATTTTTAGATATTGAAGCCCAACCCAAACTAATATAACACCTATCATGCATCAAAACCCTTGTGTAATGGGTTGAATTATGTTTCCCCGAACAGAGATATGTTGAGATCCTAACAGTATTTCAGAAAGCGGCATTATTTGGAAATAGTGTTGCTATAGATGTAAGTGGCCAACATGCAATCATGCTGAGGGAGGGTGGCCTCTTGGTCCAGCGCGCCTGATGTCCTCGTCAGAAGACTACACAAAGACGCAGGAAGACAATGCCAGGTGATGATGGAGGCAGAGACGGAAGGGATGTGTCCACAAGCCAAGGAATGCAAACGGTTGTTGGAGACACCGTAAGCTAAGGGAAAGAACGGAACAGATTAACCCCCAGAGCCCTGGACAGAGCACGGCTCTGCCGACATCTCGACTGTTGGCCTCCAGAGCACTGAGAGAATGAATCTGTGTCATTTTAAACCACCCAGTTAGTGGCTCTTGTCACAGCAGCTCTACGAAACTCAGGTACCTCCCCGTGGCTCAGGCTGGTTCTGCACTCCTCAGACCAATGACCAACAGTGGGGAAGGGGAATGAACATTTGCAAATGAAAGCGGTAGCCTTGCGGATGTCTGAGTTTTCACTGCATGCCTTTTCACAGAACACTGTCTGATTCTTTCTTTTTTGTCTATTTTTGAGAGAGAGAGTATGAGTCAGGGAGGTGCGGAGAGAGTCGGGGGCAGAGGATCTGAAGTGGGCTCCTGCTGATGCCACAGAGCCCGATGCAGGGCTTGAACTCATGAAACATGAGATCGTAACCTGAGCCAAAGTCAGACTCTTAACCGACCGAGCCGCCCGGGGGTGCCCTGTGCATCTGTTTCTAAGGCATCCCTGCCCTCCTGCCCAGCCAGTTGGGCCCCTGGTCACCCCACCAGTAAGAGCATTGCCAGGGCCTGGACCAGAATCACATGGGAGCTGATAGATCTTGGGGGGCGGGGGGGGGCAGGGAGCTGTCAGGTATTTGGTTTGTTCTCCTGGTGGTTCTTTGGTTCCTGAATGAGAAAGTGAGCTTCAAACCACGGATAGGGTCAGAGGGTCCTGACCCCGGAGTACAATGGGCAGGGGTGATGGGTGTGTAGAACATCTTATTAGACAGCCCAGGTGAGGGGCTAGTTGGTGTTTTAACTTTTTAACAGGACGGGATTCCTACGGGCAGCCTTGGCTGGGGGGCCCAAGAAGCCCGGGGGAGAAGGGGAGGAGGCTTGGGAGCCGCGGGCAGCTTTGGTGGTGAAAAGGATTATTTTGCGAAAGGAATGTGGAGAATTAGAATCCTAGCAGGGATCTAGCGGCGAATTAAGTTGGAGAACCTGACTTTCAGGTGAAAGAAACGAGAAGGGAGGCCTATATTTTCTGGAGTTTGCCAAATATGCTCGGGGTGGGAGGCGAGGTCGCTTCCATTTAACTCAAAACACATTTCTTGAGTGTGTCTTCAGCTCCAGACACCACAGTGAGGCTCGGCTACCAGAGGAGGACACTAAAGGATGAGCAGATACGACCCCTGCCCTTGAGATGACCTTTCCATCCCACAGGGGATCGGGAGTCGTATTTTCGAACTCGCGATGTGACGCAAAGTGCGAGAAGCACCGTTGCCGCGGTGGAGACAGCAGCTCCTGCCTGTCCTGAGCGCTCAGCCCGTGGCAGTCGGGACTGAGCAGTCTACGTCCGCTGATTCCTTTCGTGCTCACCACAGCCCCTGGTGCTCCTGGGATCCTCACTTGACAACAGAGACCAGAGAGGTTAGGTACCTGCCCAAACTGCACAGCCCAGCAGGCAACCTGGTGGAGATCTGAGTACCTGTGGTCCGTCCCCTGAGCCCGTGTGCTAAACACTGAGCCGCCTGTCTCAGGGGACGCCGCTGGCTGGCAGGAGCAGAGGGGCTGGGATGGTTCCAACGGCACAGAATGTGGCCTGAGAGGCAGCAGAGGCAAAAGTGGGTGACACGGGCCCTCCAAGCCATGCACGAGGGAGGGCCTCCCTGTCCACCTCCAGGAGGCGTCACGGGTCACTGACACACAGTCTACTTTAGAGGAAACCAATGAACAGATGATCAACTGCCCAAGTCCCTTTTATCTCCAAGACCATGGATCCACAAGGCATAGAAAGCAAAAGCCATGGGGCCGTAAGGGAGTCTGTGGTCCCTCTTCCGAGACAGAGAAAGCTGGGACGTCAAGAGGGACACGGTGGAAGCTTCCATAATGGATGCCTCTTTAGAACAGATTGTCAAAGCGGGTGCTCTCACTCTGACTTCAAGCATCACAGACGGTATCAGAAAGTTGAGAGTCTCTTTTTCCAGTGCTCGCTTTTCCAGGTTAAGTGTTACACTGACCAGCTTTTTACGTCAGAGCCTTTTGTTGGGTGGGTGGCAAGAACGAATGCGACGTCCCGATTTTAGAAGTGCGGGTCCCAGCTGGTGACAGGAGTGCATCAGTAAGGGCATCCTGAAGCTAAACGCAGAAGGAAAGACACAGGAAAAAAACAAAAACAAAAACCCCCAGAGGATGTAACTCCCCTTCGGTGCTGTTTGGTCTGAGCCCGGAACCCTGGTTATTGGAGGGGAAGGGAGCTGTTAGATCCTCATTTTTCCTAGTGGATCAAGGGTCCAGTACCAACCTAGGGTTGACACTGGCTCCAGCTCTTTATTTAGTAAAACGAAAGCTCCAGGAACATTCTGGCAGTGGGAGGCATGAGCTGGCTCCTCCGAACGGAGCCCTCTGCTATTTAGGGACTCTACAAAACAGAAAAATGTGTATTACCAAATAACTATTTAGAGAAAATATCGAAAGAAAAAAAAAGATCCAGAGAGAACTGTTTGTTTTAATATGGTCTGTTTACAATGCATTATTACAGGACTGCAGAGTGTGTGTTAAGGCAACAAAAATGCATTTGCATATTTTCGGGGTCAAAATAGCCATGTTCAGACCGCGCACAGCAACCTCTCCTACAGTTATTTTCCTTCTCTCTCTTTTTCTGGCATTTGCTAGATTCTAGAAGTTCATCTAACTTGACCTTTGGCTCAACTGCCATTATTGCTACGAAAATATATTCTCAGACGAGGCCTCCTTCTCGAGCTGGGAGACAGATTCTCTAAGCCAAATGGTTCTCAAACTTTCATCTGCACCAGAAATTCCCAGAGGGTTGGAGAAAGTACATACAGGACCCCCTCCCTGGATTGTCTGATTTGGGGGGTCTGGGGTGGGGACCCAAGAATTTCCTTCCTTGCAAGTTCCTCGCTGATACAGCTACACTTGGGGACATGCCAGCCCCTGCACAGCGCAGGACTGTGTACTGATGGTCACACCCTGATGTCCTCCTCCCTAACATGAAGCTCAATATGGCAATAGGGTCTAAGACAACCAACTCTCTTGTGCCCGCGAAAGGGCAATGAAGACCGCAAGGAAAACAGAACCAAGTTAGAGATGAAGAGAATCTGATTCTGTCAGCAACATTGGCATCCCTGCTTCAAGCTGAACCCCAGCCTTTCTGGTTATGTGAGTCAGCGAATTCGATTTTTCACTAAAGTAGGCTGGATTATCTATCATTGGCAAGAAAAGAATCCTGAATGGGTTGCCTGTTTTCCGGATGTGTGTAGCCCAGGGTCCTTCTGCCTCTTCTGTTCTTCTGTCCCTCACTGTTGCCAAGGGAGAGCCTCTGGTACAGGTAAATCATGCTCTGAGTCCACTATCAATTCACCTACTTTCTTTGCTCAGTAATTAATCCAACTCAGGAACTTCTCCCCGCACACGCTCATGCTACCCAACCTTGAACTTCATTTTTCTGACTGTAAGAATATACACGTCTGTACACATATCTGCTTCACTCCCTGGGTTACTCACACTCTTAGGCACAACACCATGCAAATATATGCCAAGGACATAAACACTGAACATCACCTTATTCTGATGCAGTGGAAAGGCTCTAACTACAAAACTCTGCATTCCTGAATCTATTTGGTCAGAGTATCTCTCTGGGGTTTCTGTAATTGCAAAGGTTTATGATTGACCCAGAGACCCTTTCATTTGATTTTTTTTTTTTAATTTTAGAGAGAGAAAGAGCATGTGAGCAGGGGAGAGGGGCAGAGAGGGAGAGAGAGAGAGAGAAAACCCTAAGCAGGCTCCACACCATCTCACAAATCTGGGATCATGACCTGAGCCCAAACTGAGTCAGACGCTCAACTGACAGAGCCACCCAGGCACCTCCAAGACCCTCTTAGCCAAAATCTATTGCTAAGAAGATCCTGGCACATCCTAGAATTCGGGATGATGACCCTAGCAATCATGCCGTATGAGTAGGTATCCACACATGTGTAAGATCCTGAGCACAGTACACTGTATCCTGGAGGGACTTAATTGACTGATGGCAATTGTATCATTAAATAGGCATGTCCTGGGGGTCCACGAAATACATGAAATCCTAAGGACACGGTGGCATAGATCATCCTTATTGTGAGGAAAAAGGCAATCTAATCAGAAAGACAGGACCAAAATACTAATTGGACAATTGGAAAGTATAGAATAAAGGCACTACTATTATTTTGTAACAATGTTCCAAAACACATAGGACCAAATCGATACATTCTTCAAATATTCTACAGAGGCTGCCGCTGTTTACTTTGTAGCCAGCCCAGCACCATTCACAGGCCCGTCAGACACAGTTGGTGGTCCGCCCCATTCGCATCTCACCCCTGCCATCAGAACCCCTGGTTTGGGAAGGTAATGTGTTGCTATCCAGGCTGTTGATCGTGACTGGTCTGATTCAGATGGGACACGCCACCCCTCCACCCCCGCTTTCCCAGAACTCTTGCAGATGGGATAGCAGAGTGACCAAGTTCCAACCAGAGACACCAGAGCAAGCACTGGCTTTCCTGATAAATGAGGGACACACGGGCACAGCTCCTGCCTTGTGTGTTTTCTTCCAGCCTTGAACACAGAAGTGATGCCTGAAGACACACCAGCCGCCCTGGGACCCTGGGGCAGCCGTCACTGAGAGAAGGACCGAGAGAATCACAGCCGATGCCAGTTCTGACATCATGGAGCAACTGAAAGCCTGAAACTTCTTAATATGTGATTTAAAAAAAAAAAAAATCAATCTGTTAAAACTCAATCCACCGTTAAGTGGATTTTCAGATTATTTTAGGCTAAATGCAATATTGTAAGTGATACAACAGTTTTTAATTCAGGAGCGCCTGGGTGGTTCAGTCAGTTAAGCATCCCACTTCAGCTCAGGTCATGATCTCAAGGTTCGTGGGTTCAAGCCCTGCATCAGGCTCTGTGTCTCCCATGGGGCGCCTGGGTGGCTCAGTCGGTTAATCAGACTCTGTGTCTACCTCTCTCTCTCTCTGCCCCTCCCCCTGCTCACACAGTCTCTCTCTCTCTCTCAAAAATAAAATAAAAAACACTGAAGAAAAAAAAACCCTCTCTATTCATCAGGCAGATCCAACCAACATATTCCCCAAACTTCAGTCCACATTTCTTTACGCTGCTGCCAGAATGTATATTCTCCCTCAAAGTATACTGAGGGCACAGCCCTTAAAGCAACTTTATAAGAAAACGTTGGGAGATGTTTTAACCTTTGGCAATTTCATGACAATGAGTGGCAGGACTAATCCGAACAATGCTCCTTAGGTTAAACTATTTGGTTCACTTGAGTTCTATCTCATACATGTTATAACTAAAACCTAATGCTGATTAAAGCCATCATAGGGAAAGCGATGAGCATTAATTACTAATTACCTTCTTAAGCTTTCCTTCAGTTTTCAAGAAAAATATTTAATTAGCTTAAAACCATCTGTAAGGGTTGCTGAGTTAAATCTGGACCCTGGTTTCTTTTCATTCCCTCTCACAGCAAACGGTGAAAATCATTTTGGGGTTAAAGTCCAAGAGAACTTTCACCTGGAGATGTTTTAAGCTTTCACCGGGAGATTCTAAAATTTTACCACATGAAGCCAGTTTGATGTTCTATATAATCTGTCACATGGTTCTGCTTATTAGTCACAGATATTTTGCAAAATGTGAAATGGATTTCAAAGATCTACTACTCCATATTCCCATCAGAGCTCTCACCAGGGAATCATGTTTCAAATAACAGAACACAGTAAAAAAAATTAGAGTTCTAAAGGCAAAGAACGACCTTCAATAATTTCTGAAAGCGTCAGTCGTATGGAAGCCTTCACACAACCAGAAAAAATAGAGTAGTCATCTGATCACAAGGCACAGGATGGCAGAGCATAAAATTAAAAGAAGAAACCTCAGAAGAAATTAGTAAATATGACTGCATTATGAAAATGTTTAACCTTCTGTATGGCAAGAATTACCAAAATTAAGAAGTGATAATAAGGAACTAGGAAAACAGTATGTAACAAATACATTCAATGGGGAAAAAAAAAACCATGATATCGTATTATAATCGAGAAAAGAACCAGACAAGGCCACCAGTGTGAATTTTAGCTGAGAAAAAGAAATAAAAGTTACCAACCAGCATTTGCTTCATAAACGCCTAATACTGTGCTAGAGAAGCCGACAAGGAGCTCGGCCATTTACAGCTGATGGAAACAATGAAGGTATAGGAGGTTTAGATGTTTAGATGAGCACCAGCTGATGCATGCAAGGGCTGAATCACTGTATAATACACCTGAAACTAATAACAACACTTGTCTGCGAACTGACTGCAATCAAAATAAAAAAAACAAAATTTTAAGCAATAAAAATTGTATTTAAATTATATAGTTAACTACTGGAAGAACTAAAAAATAATACAGCATGATTGCACGTATAGGAGGATTAGGAGGAACTCAACGGAGGACCAAGGGGGAGAAGAAGGGGGGAAATGGGGGAGAGGGAGGGAGGCAAACCATGAAAGACTCTTGAATGATGAGAACAAACAGAGGGCTGATGGATGTGGGGGGAGGGGGGAGATGGGCATAGAGGAGAGCACTTGTGGGGGTGAGCACTGGGTGTTGTATGGAAACCAAGTTGGCAATAAACTATTTATAAGAAAAAGAAAAAGAAAAAGAATAATAATACAGCAGTCCGCACCGACCCGCGGGGAATACGCTCCACACCCCCCAGGGGACGCCAGAAAACGCAGAGAACACCGAACCCAACACATACTACGTGTTTTCCTATACAGACATACCTGGGATGAACTTGAACTTACACATCAGGCACAGGAAGAGATTATCCACAGCAATAATGAAACAGAAGACTGGGGTGCCCGGGGGGCTCAGTCCCGTTAAGCCACGGACTCTGGATCTCGGCTCCAGTCATGATCTCGCGAGACCGCCCCCCCTCCCCCACCCCCTGATGCGGGGCTCAGCGCTGACAGCGTGAAGCCTGCTTGGGATTCTTTCTCTTTCTCTCCCCTCCCCCTCCCACGTGCGCATGCCCACAGGCGCTGTCTCCTCTCAAATAAATAAACTTTCAAAAAAAAAGTAGAACACGTAGAACTAACTGTAAAGAGTTGTGCGAAGGTGGCGCCTCTCTCTCATAACATCTCATTGGACTGTACTCACCTTCCTCTGGTGACGGCACAGGGTGACGTCTCCTCTCAGGGCTGAGATGACGTCACGTGAAAGCGTCACCGACGGAGCGTTAGGCCCTGATTGACCGGCTGCAGATTCGTCAGAAGGAGGAGCCTCAGCTTCCGGTTGGCAGTGACCTGAACCTAAGGAAGGGAAAGTGCGGATAGCGAGTCTGCAGATAAGGGTGAATTCGTGTGTAGTCGCCTGTGCTGGGGCGGGGGTCGGAGGACAGGGTGGGTGGCAGTGTATGATCAGGAGTCAAAAGCTCCTCTCTAAAGAAAGAATTAAATGTGTAATGTAAAAGTATGGCTCTAAACACAAGCCATACACAAGGTGGAAAAACAACACAGAAATGGATTAAAATGATCAGACGGAAAGCACACGCTCACGAACACATGCAAAAAATTCTTTTAAAGCAAGAACAGAAAACAAAAAGGCAAGAAAAGATTTTAAAAGAGAAGCAAGCTCCCCATCCCCACAGGATTTCTCTCAGAATAAAAGGAAAAATGCATTTAGTAAAAGATTTTAATTTACCTCCTTCAGTGAAGGACATATTAAGTGGACAAAAAATTACTAAGGATATGGATAACATAACAGTAACAAAAGAAAGCTAAGACAGACTAATTGCCAAATATCCAATTCCATCAGGTGAAAACAAAATAGATGTTTGGATAGATTCTCAAAAGCTGACCACAAAATAGCCCACATGGAAATCCTCATGGAAATCCCAAATGTACTGAAATCGTACTTAGGCCCTCAGACCTCAATGCAATGACACAAAACTTAACGCAATAAAAATACCACCAAACCACGTGTTTTTGTCTGAGTTTCCCCAAAAGCAGAATCTGAAAGGAAGACTTTGATGCACACAGTTTATTTGGGAGGCAGGACAAATGGGAGATAGAGGGGAAAGTGGGACAAAATTAGCGTGTGAAATGAGGGAAATAGGAGGTATCAGATTTGCGGAGGACCCTCTAAGAAATCATGAAGAATGTACTTCTGACTTTTCCCAGGCAGGGAAGAGTAAGCTGGGGTGTTTATCCACTCGTTCCTGCCCCTTATCACTTGCAGGAGGCGCCAGAGAACCTTGTCCCTTGGATTCCCAGCTGTTCTACATGCCCTAGGCCACTAATGGAGAAATACCTTTAGGCAGAGAAGGGGAAAGTTGTGGCCAGCATCCCAAATGGGGAGCTGCAGACAGGCACACCTGTGCCCCAGGTAAACACAGAGGGAGGCTGAGGGGCTACGCACTGGGCACACCAGAAGGGGACTCTGTCCCTCCCCTTGAGTGCTGGTGGAACCGGAGAGGATTCCAACGAACACACACTGCAAAGGGGATGGGAAGCCACCCTCGTGTTGAGGTTTGGTTACATTTTACAAAAAAAGATGACGAGGGGGTTATAATTCAGATATAATTGAAGTCCCAGATTAGTTGGTTTTGATTTAGTCAAAATGGACATTATCTTGGGTGGGTCTGACTTAGTAAGGTGACCATTTTTTTTTAAAGTTCCTTTATTTTGAGAGAGACAGATTGAGCACAAGCAGGGGGAGGGGCAGAGAGAGAGAGAGAGAGAGAGAGAGAGAGAGAGAGAATTCCAAGCAGGGTCCGCTCCAGCAGCACAGAGCCAGACCTCATGAAACTGCGATCACGACCTGAGCTGAAATCAAGAGTTGGACGCTTAACTGACTAAGCCACCCAGGCACCCCCAGGAAGGTGGAAATTTCTTAAAAGAGTGACTGCACCATCCTGAAGGCACAGAGATCCCCCTGGCTGACTTTGAAGAAGCAGAAGCAAATTTGTAAAGTGTCTGGAAGGTGAGTTTCCACCAGCTGACACGGTGACTGTGGCCTTGTTAGACCTAAACAGGGATCAAAGTCTGAACTGCTGAATCACAGAGGTCTGTGATGTAATAGGACTTGTTGCTTTAAGTCACTAAGTTTGTAATGATTTATCACATAGCACAGAAAACTAATATGGGATGTGAGGTATCAACAGCATCTTTTTCACTAGAGATTAAGTCCTAACACCTGACCCTCGGATCTAAAAGTCACTAAAACTGGATTTGAAGATCACAGATGTTAATAGCAGTGAAGACAGTGGGGCGCCTGGGTGGCTCAGTCGTTTGAGCGTCCAACTTGGGCTCAGGCCATGATCTCACAGTTTGTGAGTTCGAGCCCTGCATCAGGCTTTGTGCTGCCAGCTCAGAGCCTGGAGTCTGCTTCAGATTCTGTGTCTCCCTCTCTCTCTGCACCTCCCCTGCTTGCTCTCTCTTTCTCTCTCTCTGAGAGAGAGACAGATTGAGCACAATCTCTCTCTCTCTCAAAAATAAATTTAACAAAACATTTAGAAAGTGAAGCAGCACTATATGTATTGATACAAAAGATATAGCAAGGAAAACAAGCAAGATGTAGATGCATATGCCTACTACATCGCTGTTTGTGTAAAAAAAAAAAACTACACACACACACACAGAAGCTAGTCTCTGGGTGTCTGGGAAATCAGAGTGGGAAGGGGACATATTCTGCTATATATCCTTTTATATCTTCAGATTTATTTGCCATGCACATGTATTAAATATAAAATAATGCATGAAACTTGTTACCAAAAATATAAAGGAATCAAAATGACTGGGTATATATGCCCCAACTAGTGTTAAATCCAAGGATACTACTATACTAAGTTATAGCGAGTTTTAAAACTGTAAAGAGAATGTAAGTCTACAAGTATAAAAAGTGCTCTGTGTTTCTTCTTAAATCCGTGCTTGCAAAATCCCAGTTCAACTCCTAGCCACGTGTTTTGGGTTGGGTCTCTGATGTTCCTTGAGTCGATGTATTTTCAGTATTTTGAGATGAAGTGCAATGGTAGCCTGCACATGGCCACTTCATCATCACCATGGGGCTAAAGCAAAACTATCAATGTCCTGGCCTCTTTACTTTTCCCCTGTGTCTCAAAATGACCAGAGTAGACTGAGAGGCTGCCTGGGCTCAACAATTTCGAGAACCTGCTGGTTTATCTTCTTCCCCATAGACCACTCCCTTCCCTAGCTCTGGGAATTTAGCAATGTCATTAGGACTCTATCAGTCCCAGCTGTTTCTAGTGAGTCCTTTATAATCATCAGGTAAATCACTGTTATGGGCTGAATGTTTGTGCCTCCCCCCAAATTCATAAAGTGAATAGTGATAGCATTTGGAGATGGCACTTTGGGGAAGGTAGCTGGGCTTAGGTGAGGTCATGAGGGTGGGTCCCACACGATGGGAGCAGTGCCCTTATAAGAAGAGACCCCAGGGGTGCCTGGATGGCTCAGTCAGTTGAGCATCCAACTTTGGTTCAGGTCATGATCTCCAGGTTTGTGGGTTCAAGCCCTGCATTGGGATCTGTGCTGACAGCTCAGAGCCCGGAGGCCCCTGCTCATGCTCTCACTTGCGCTCTCTCTCTCGAGCGCGCTCTCTCTCTCTCAAAAAGAGATACACATTTTAAAAAAGAAAAAGAGACCCCAGAGAGCTTGCTCTATTTCACCCACACAGAAGAGGTCACGTGATCACACCGCAAGGCAGCAGGTGCCTACTGGCCAAGAGAATTTTCAGAATGGAACCTACCTTGCCAGCACCTTGATCTTGTACTTCTCAGCCTCCAGAAGTCTGAGAAACAGATTTCTGTTGTTTAATCCACCCAGTCTGTGGTATTCTGCTATAGCACCCTGAACTCACAGGGACAAACATTGTCCCCAATTCTGCCACATAACTGTCCAGAGGAGCAGGGCCATTTTGAAACAAACACTAGAGAAAGAGGGTAGTGATGATCACACACCAGTGTAAGTGAATTTAATGCCACTGAACTATATACTCTTAAAAATGGTAAAAAATGGTAAATTTTGTTATTTATTTTTGTATCACAAAAAAGGCATCAAATTCATTTTCTCATTTTAAATTCAATGACCCCACCCACTTGCCCAAAAGACAGACATGTCTACAGCCTCTCCGTGGAATAGGATACTATAGGAAAGATGCTCATCACATAGTTATTTAACGTTTGAAAATAGAACTTTGGGGAAAAAATGCAGGCATGGGGGCTGCAGGGTAAATGAACCGTCACACTGTAAGTTAATCACCCCCAGGAATCCTGGAGGCTATTTTAAGACATTGTATTAAGAGCCCTAGAAGAATCTGTGAGGAAGATCAAAAATACTAGACCTTCGGAAAATAAAATTCCCAACTCGTTAGCTCCCAAAGGCTGATGCTACATCAGCCACAGGCTTTGGAAACATAAGGGGGGAGAGAGAGAGAGAAAGGGAATATCTGGACATGGAGAGTTTTCAGTAGAAACTAGAAGAACAAGCTGGACATAAAGAGTGTCAGAGAAATCTCAACTCCTGGAGTCTTAAGGCACCCATGACACTATCTCGCTAGGATCCACTTGAAATAAAGTAGCCTTTGGCTAGATACCTTGGTCTTTTGGGTGACTTACAGCATCAGGTGTTCCTTTTTTAATATTTATTGTTTTCCTATTCTTTATGGCACACATGTGCCCTGGGGTATCAGCAGATCCTAGCCCCTAGTGAAAATTTCTAATCTGCAATGCTTCATTACGTCAGGGAGGTAGAGTAGAGGAGTATGGGGTTCAGAGAGCAGATGGAGGGCCACACTTGCTCTGCAGTCCCCAGAGGGCTGGGGGGCTAACATGCAATCTGTGTTGGGGACATATGGGGTACAAGTGGTTGTTGGTGCTGTTCTATCTGGCAGGACATCGGCTTCTCTGAACTGCAGCATCCCCAGCTCTGAAAAGTGGATGATGCCCAATAATGCCCCATCACTGTTGTGTGGTTATGAAAATTCCATGGGATGATGTGCTTAGGAAGAGAATACCCTCAACTATTAATCTTTGTGCCTCTCTTTCTCCCACACTCTTGCCCCCCCCCCCCCCAATGGCCAGCCACCAAGGGAAACAGCACCGTTACAAAAATAAGAGCTGGGTATAGTCAATGTCCACGATGTTGACTTGCAGGACAGGTTGCTTGAGGAAGCCTTGCTTGGGGTAGGGGATGTCGGTGGGAAGGAGGAGTGTCGTGTCAACAGGGAATAGCTTTGTGCAATGCACACAGGGCAAGGTATGGGAGATACTGGTAGACGAGAGCATCCTAAGCTGGTCTGGCATCCAGGAGAAGTCAGATCCCTGCTATAAAGTCTGGTGAGCGGAGATAGGGGAGATGAAATTCCCATTCCCTACCACCCCCTACCAGTTCTAATTGAGTCTGAGAATTCCAGAAACCTCCTCCTGATGGGTCCTGCAGACAGAGAAGGCAGCGAGCCCCCCTTTGAGCACAGGCTTTAAGTGCTACCCAGCAGGCACAGACTTTGTGGCTGGTTGGTTCCTTCTACCTGGCTCGTGCGAGGTTGGCAGACTCTTATGCCCCTTCTCATTAATCATGTAGCTGAAATGCTACTAATTTCAACAATCTAAAATGGTGTCCAGGGGCACCTGGGTGGCTCAGTCCATTAAGCATCTGACTCTTAATCTCAGATCATGATCTCACAGTTCGTGAGTTTGAGCACTGCATCAGGCTCTGCACTGACAGTGTGGAGCCTGCTTGGGATTCTCTCTCTCCCTCTCTTTCTCTGTCCCACCCCAATTTGTGCTGTCTCTGTCTCAAAAATAAACAAACATTTTTTAAAAAGTTTATTTTTGAGAGACAGAGAGACAGAGTGCAAGCAGGGGAGGGGCAGAGAGAGAGGGAGACACTGAATCCGAAGCAGGCTCCAGGCTCCAAGCTGTCAGCAGAGAGCCCTTTGCAGGGCTAGAACTCATGAACTGCAAGATCATGACCTGAGCTGAAGCTGGCCGCTTAACTGACTGAGCCACCCAGGTGCCCCATCAAAATAA
This sequence comes from Hyaena hyaena, assembly GCF_003009895.1. Classification (NCBI taxonomy): domain Eukaryota; kingdom Metazoa; phylum Chordata; class Mammalia; order Carnivora; family Hyaenidae; genus Hyaena; species Hyaena hyaena. The sequence goes on from NW_024080689.1 coordinate 175,012, forward strand.
ATAAACTTTTAAAAATAAATAACTAAAACATAATAAAATGACATCCAATCATGCTTTATATCATTTAGACAAACCTCCTATTGATTCTGATTCGAAGACTTCACTGGCTAATTAGCCACCCTGAGGGTGGTTGAATAGTAATAATTTGCTCTGACAGATCACAGTACTCATGCTAAAGTATTTTAGTACGATAATCCGAATAATGAAGCCACTGTTGAGATGGAATGGCTGGATGAAGGGACAAAATAGTCATTAAAAAGCTATCATCTATTAAGTGCTCCCCACATGGTAAGTATTATGCACCCCATATGCTCTATCTTATCTAATAACTACGACAGCCTTGAACTGTGAACTGTGTAGGTTTACCTCTGTTTTACAAATGAGGAAACTGAGGCATGGAGAGTAAGTAACATCCCCCAAGGTCACCTAATCAGCTGGAACTAGAGCCATGATTCAAATCTAGACTTGCTTCACACTGTTCAAGACGAGAAAGGCATTTTGCGTGTAAAACTGAATAGCATGGATTTAGATCCTTGACCACATCACCTACAGAAGAAACACATTTTTCCACCCTAAGTAGAAAAATGTGCATAAATCTCCAGTATCTCAGATATGAGAGATTGAGGACAGTTGAAAGGGTGATCCAGAAATTGGGGGGGGGGGTGCACGTGGGTGGCTCAGCGGTTAAGCGTCCAACTCTTGGTTTCGGTTCAGGTGAGGATCTCATGGTTTCGCAGAGCCTGCTTGGGATGCTCTCTCTCCCTTTCTCTCTGCCCTTCCCCCCTTGGCATTGTCTCTGTCTCTCTCAAATAAAATTTTTAAAAAATAAAAGGAATAAAAAAAAAAAAAAAGAAATGCAGACTCCGAGAGTTTAAAGGTCTCCCATTTTACCGGAAGCTGGAGAAATGGAAGGGAAATACCATCAACGCAGAAGAAGCTGGCAAAGCTTCAGGACCAACCAGGTAAATGAGTTTATTTTCAACATGTTTTGTCTCCAACTGCCTCTGGCGATAGAATGCCTCCCACAGCGTGATGACTGGGGGACATGCTTTTCTCCTCCACCCACTGAGGATGGAGATAAGACTCATTCTTCATTGTATGCCCCATGAGACAAATACGAGAAAGGAAAACATAGGAAGAAATCCCAAAGAAATGACTGCATGCATTCAATTAAACGCTAAGTAGCATCTACCACAGTGAGATGGTGCCAGAATTTCCCATCTACACTGCAGTGTATTAAGTGCATTTGGCAGATCTAAACACCCAGCAAGTAGAAGGACATAGGATGGACACTCCACCTGAGCTTGAGTGGGACGAGGCTCCTGGGAGAGGTGATCCTTGAGTCATCCTTGAAGAATGTGCAGGGGCCACACAGGTGAGGGGGGAGGGCCCATGAATGAAATATACTACAAGATGCGCGGAGACGGTGATGGCCATGATATAGACTGGCCCAGAAATTGACACGCCCTGGATTCAGATCTAGAAAGTGTAAGCTATGGGGCAGGGGAGCGTGGGTTGGGGACCTGGTCACGGAAAGATCTCATACTTACATGCCATTTCTGCAAGCCTAGATTTCTTAGAAGCAAAAAGAGCCTGCCCTAGGGTTTGAGGGAAATTAGGTGTTAATGATTCTATTCCAATCGAGGCTCCCTCTCTCTGTGGACTCAGAAGTACAGAAGGAGCATCAGGAAAGGGGGTGGCTTTAGACCTGTCTGCTACGCTGATGCCCAAAGGAAATTCAGTGAGACCTTAAGGTGTTCAGAACCCTCTCCTGTGTAAAGCAGAGGGTATCTTTCAGGGTTCGATGACTTCCTGCCAAGAAAGCCCATGGCACTCTTGAATGCATTTCTCTCCAAATCACCCACCACCGTGCCCAGCCCCGTGCAGCCTGCAACAGAGCACAGCCCCACTGACGGTAACAACCACGCCGTCTGTTAGAAGCTCCATGTCCTCGAAGGTGAGTAAATCAACTCGCATTCAAATCTAACGGTTCTTTGTTGTTTTTAATCCTCTGCTAACTGCCCCGCAAGAACAGATGTTGTTATTCTGAGCCTGGCATATTCTAGGAATGACTTAACAGCATCTTTGCCAGCTCGTTGCGTTTGGGGTTCGAAGGCTTTGCACTGTTTCCTTTTCGTCTTTTGATTAAAACGATGTGCCAAAAACCATATAGAAATCAGAGACCGTGAGCCTTCCAGGACACTGCCTTTGCTGGAGCAAAGAAGTTTCTCTGAATAGCAGCGCCTGCTCCCTCTCTCTCTCTCTATCTCTCTCTGCTTTTTCCCCCCTTCCTTAGAGCCGGCTCCTATCTTGTTCTCCTCTGGATCAACTTGATGTTGCTGTGCCTAACAGAGAGTGACAGGGGTCACGTAGGTGGAGAGGAGGGGGTGGGTGGCTACCCCACAGCAGCCTGGAAGTGCGGAGCTCAGGTAGGCTTCTCAGCTGACAGCTTCTGTTTGTGCAGGAAACACCTAGAGCCCTCTGGCTGTGTATAATCCCTGCCGTTTTCTAGAAACAGGCAGCCCTCTCAGGCCATCTTTGACATTCCCAGTTGTTACGCAGATGCAAGCAGTGTATTTCTCCACCAAAAGCAAAAAAAAAAAAAAAAAAAAAAAAAAAAAAAAAAAAAAAAAAAAAAAAAAAAAAAAAAAAAAAAAAAAAAAAAAAAAAAAAAATCAAATATGCTGGCACAATAATTGGGTACTGACAGCTCAGTTGGGAAGGTGACACTGGGGAACGAGGGAGACTGGGCTGAACCATAGTGAGTTTCTATTCTGATTTGGGCAACCACCATCCTGCATTAGCCAAGCTTTTTAAATTTTTTTAAAAATTATTATGTTTTTTAGTTTGAGAGAGAGACAGAGCATAAGCAGAGCGGGAGGGGGGGGGCAGAGAGAGAGGGAGATACAGAATCCGAAGCAGGCTCCAGGCTCTGAGCTATCAGCACAGAGCTGGACGCAGGGCTTGAACCCACAAACGACCTGAGCTGAAGTCGGACTCTTAACCGACTGAGCCACCCAAGCGCCCTTTGTATTAGCCAAGTTTTGCTTGGTGGGATTTGCATGTTGACGGAGCGTTAACATACCTTCCCATTGTTTTTGGAGAGAAGCCAACATTTTGTATTTTGGGGGGAGATGTACTGGATTTTACATGTTGAGTTTTTTGTTTTTCTATTTTGTTTTGTTTTAATGGGAAGAACCAGACAAGATGGCTATGGGCTGGCATTCGCCTGCAGGCGTCTGATGTTTCAGTTATAATCCCTGCCATTTTGCACATAAGAAAACTGACATCTGGAGATGTGGATGGACCTCACAGTTCCAGAATGCACAGGAAGCAAGCAAGAACAGAGCAAGGACCCTGGTTAGGATCCTGGACCTCAGTCCTGTCCTTTCCCAGCTGCTACTGTTGAACAGCAACTCTTTTTTCTTTTTTTTAATGTTTATTCATTTTTGAGAGACAGAGTACAAGCAGAGGTGGAGCAGAGAGAGAGGGAGACACAGAATCAGAAGCAGGCTCCAGGCTATCAGCACAGAGCCTGATGTGGGGCTCAAACTCACTAAACTGTGAGATCATGACCTGAGCCGAAGTCGGCTGCTCAACCGACTGAGCCACCCAGGTGCCCCGAACGGCAACTCTTAACACATATTGTATATCCTACCCCATAGTATAGCCCCTTTCACATTTGTATCTTTTCCATGGCCTATTCTTCCTAAAATGGTGTTAGGTACATAGTACATGTTGAACTAATGCTTGGATGGTGGAGGGATGATGGATGGATAAATGGGTGAGCAGATGGATAGATTGGCAAAAGAAGAAAGGAAGAAAGGAAATAGCAGTTTCTTAATCATGAGTATCACTCAGCCAGTGAAAATGAATTGATGGGGAACCCTAGGGGCACCTGGGTGGCTCAGTCAGTTAAGTGTCCAATCTTCGTCTCAGCTCAGGTCACGATCTCACAGTTCGTGGGTTCAAGCCCTGCACTGGGCTCTGTGCTTATGGCACGGAGCATGCTTGGAATTCTGTCTCTTCTTCTCTCTGCCCCTCACCCAGTTATGCTTTTTCTCTCTCCCTCCAAATGAACAAACTTTAATTTTAAAAAAAGGAATGGGGAAATCCTAAATTCTGGGTTATTTTATCAGCTTTGTTCAACCAAATTAAGTGATATTCATAGTTTCATCAGAATCAATGTCTGTCCCTACCCCATCCCCCATCCCAACCAGGAAATGACTGTGATTCATTAGTGTGTAAGACGATGCACACAGCATGTTTACTGTAACCATGTTTGAGGGAAAATTCTAGAAACAAAGTGAATGCTGCTCAGTAGAAGAATGTATATACCGTATTACATCTACAAGGTAGAATATTTACACAACCAATGAAAACAATAAACTAGAGTGATCCCTTTGACTTGGAGGGAGTTCCATAAGGCATAACTGAGTGAAAGAAAATCAAAATGCCTGGGGCGCCTGAGTGACTCAATCGGTTAAGCGTCCAACTTGGGCTCAGGTCATGATCTTGCAGTGCATGAGTTCGAGCCCTGCATCAGGCTCTGTGCTCACAGCTCAGAGCCTGGAACCTGCTTTGGATTCTGTGTCTCCCTCTCTCTCTGCCCCTCACCTGCTTGCTGTCTCTCTCTCTCTCTCTCAGAAATAAACATTTAAAAATTTAAAAACAAAAAGAAAGAAAATCAAGATGGAGAAAAGTATGTGTATTAGTATACCAATTTTTAAAAAATCCAACCCCCTAATATATATATGTGTTTTGTGTGTGTGTGTGTGTGTATACACACATATGTAATCGGTTTTGAATTATGTGTATATAGAAAAATATGAAATATATGCATTAATTTGTTAATATAGATTACTTCATTGTGGGAGGCTAATGAAGGCAAGAGGCAAAGGGGAGCAAAAAAATAAAATCAGAAAAAAAAGGAAGTCTTCTGGCCACTGAAGAAGAAAAGTGACCAGAAAAACAAGATCTGTTACAAATATAAGGAAATTAAATTGTGTTTTGTCGTACATCTGAACAGACTGTTGCACACTCTGACCCAGCTATGCTTTGTATTTTCATGGAATCAAAGACATCATTCTGTTTTATGTTAAAGATACAGTGAGGAAGTCACATAGACACTGGGCCATGCTCATGGGACTTTATTTTATGGACGTGTCACTATTTTCAAACATCAGTGCTCTACTGTCCCAGGGATGCAGAATGCGCTAGTTGCTTGAAAAACCAGACACTTCACTTAATGGTTATTTTTTCACTCCGTAGAATTATGAGTTCCATCCTTACTGTCATGTCAGTACCCATCAGAACACCCCCCTGGCAGGGCTTACACTCTGTCATCCGCTCTTACTCCTACTGGGCCCGGGTCACAGCCCCCGCCCCCCTATCCTGACTCCTCTTCCTCCACCCTGCAGTGCGGAAACCTTAACTCTGCCTGATCATTTGTTTCCCTGTTTCCTGACTCAAAATCCCCCTGCCCCTGACACATCCCTGACCTCATCAATTTGTGAAAACTGAGGTCTCATATTATTCACTCACCTAAATCACACTGCTTTCATCCCACAGCTGTGTGGCTGGCAAGGCACTCCACGGAGCAGCAAGGTAGCCTTCCTGAATATGGTCTGATTGGCTTAAATTGGAGGTTCCCACCGCTTCCTTCTCGGATTCGGTTAACGTGCTAGAAAGGCTCACAGAACTCAGGAAACCCATTAACTCACTAGATCACCAGTTTATGATGAAAGGAACACCCAGATGGAAGAGAGGCAGGGGGCAGGAATGGGGGAAAGGCGAGGGACTTCCATGCTCTCTCTGTCTAAGCCATTCTCCCCATATCTCCGTGTGTTCACCAGCCAGGAAATTTTCCAACCTGCATCCTTTTGGGTTTATTAAGGAGACTTCATTACATGGGTATGACTGATTACATCATTGGCCAGGGGTTGAAAGTCCTGACCTCATCACTGGTTCTCCCTGGCAACCAGGCCCCATCCTTAGGCGACCTGGGGAATGTAGAAAGTCTCCTCGTTAACATAACAAAAGACACCTTCATCCCTCATCGCTTGTGAAATTCCAAGGGTTTTAGGAGCTCTGTGGCAGGGAGAGGGATCAAGACCCAATAGAGATTTGTTTTTCTAAGTCCCAGTAACACACCTTCATTTTCCATCGTTAACATAAAACAGAACGTGGGGCGCCTGGGTGGCTTAGTCGGTTAAGCGTCCGTCTTTCGCTTAGGTCATGATCTCGCGGTTCGTGGGTTCGAGCCCTGCGTCGGGCTCTGTGCTGACTGCCAGCTCAGAGCCTGGAGCCAACTTCAGAGTCTGTATCTCCCCCTCTCTCTCTGACCCTCCCCTGCCCATGCTGTCTCTCTCTCCTAGAAATAAATTAAAAAATTTAAAAAAAAAAACATAAAACAGAATGATACAGGATATTACATGAAAAGAAAAATGACCTGGTTGAAGCATATGCACACACACAAAAAAACAAAAAACAAACACAAACAAAAAAACCCATAAGTAAAAGAACATAACTATGCTTTGTGATTGATTTCATTCTGCTAGTATCAGGATGGCGGAGGATGGGAGTGAGTGGGATGAGTATTTTCCAGAACCGGCAGGACCCTTTTGCTGCTAGCCTCCACTTAGACTCCCATTGCCTTAGGGTTAGTTCCCTTTCAGAGGCAAAGGTGGCTGGTTGTCCGCCCCCCACCCCCACCCCACCCCAGCAATCTTGGCTTGTTGTGGGCCCACTTCAGTCTGCCAAATGTCTTTCTACCCCCAAAACTCAGTGGGATTAGTGTCTCTCTTTATATTCCCAGAGGGAATCCCCAAGCCCTGTGCAGATGAGTCAAAGTGGCCCCACTTGCAGCTTGGTTGGGGTCAGAAGGATGATGGGGAGCCTGGAAGACACATAAAAGGAGATGACTTCCCTCCCTCCGGGGAGGGGGGTGCGTCTACATCCTAGTTCCCAGCTGGGTAAAATACCCTGCTACCCATCTCCACTCAAATCAGAATCCTCAAGCGTACAAAGAAGTCTCACGAAATAAACATTCCAGTTTTAGAAGGCCCATATTTGGGGAAGATTATTACATAAAGTCTAGAGACCTAGTGAAGTGAGGTGAGTGGAATGAGGGAAAACGAGGCTCCCGCTGTGAAAATTCTCTGTATCATCAGTACAAAGAGCAAGTTTTCATGTGGCTTACACACCTTCATGAGATCGTAGATGCTGTCCATGAAATCGCAGGCTCAAACACTGTGCCTACTGAGTCATTCACACACTTGGGCCTTTGACCCCAAATCTTATGACCCTATTGTTCACTGAAGGCCCTGAAATCATCTTAAATTACGCTGGAACATTAAAACTTAACGAAGTTAAAACTGGGCAATATTGGAGTCCCAAGAGTTATTAATATGTCTAAAGAACACCATATAATGAAAATAAAGTAAGAAGAACATAAATAAGGAATATTTCTAGACTATCAAGCACAGCTGGGCAGGGAGAGTCATGCAAAACATCACACACTGCAGCCTGTAAAGATCAGTTTCTCTGGATCTAACCTACTTTCTCTGGAAACTCTACTCTTTGGAGCACCTTTTGAACCTCATGGCCTAAAATTCTCAGAGTTGAAACAGCGCGTTAACGAATAACCAGAAAAGTCCTTGGGAAGCCACCTGCATGATCATTCACTGATAAAAATCAGGAAAAGCCAAAAATGGACCTAACCACGAAGATTCAAAATCCCAAACGCCATACTCCTCAACCACCAAGAGGAGAAGGAGACAAGACCGAGAGGCAAATGTAATTCTTTGTTATACAACCTTGGCCAAAGTATCCATTTTATAAACTGTTAACCTTCAGATAAGAGAATTATGAGCAAGAACGAAGCCTGGGGAATCCCCGAGGAAGTCATTTGCTAGGCACCTCTCCGAAAATTGTAAATGTAGCCAAGGGAGTTATGCCAAGCTTGCAATGTGGTTGTGGTTATTTTTAATGTTTATTTCTTTATTTTGAGAGAGAGACAGAGCACAAGCTGGGGAGGGGCAGCGAGAAGGAGAGAGAGCATCCCAAGCAGGTTCCATGCTGTCAGCACAGAGCCCGATGAAGGACTCAAAGTCACGAACCGTGAGATCATGACCTGAGCCAAAAACAAGAGTCAGAGGCTTAACCAACTGAGCCACCCAGGCGCCCAAAACGCGGGATGTTTTCCTGAGAATGGAATGCCTCTCTGAATGTGATCATGAGAATTCTTGGCCAAGACGGGGGTGCCCAGGGAAGTCCCTGGGCTGGGGGTCGGGGAGGGCACGTGGACTTGGGGCTTTGATAGATTCATTGTGCCAGACCTCCCAACTCCTGGAAGTGCAGTACTGCCTTTATGGAAGCACTAGGTTCCCCATGCGGTTCTCCGCCACCATCATGGCAAACTTATATAGGGGATGGACTTCGCCGTCTCTAATTGCTGCTCGACTCTGCAACTGGAGATAATAAGTGGATTTGGACTACAGGCTATAGTCTGTGGACCCCTGAACTATAGACAAGATAAATGTCCAGGCACTTAGCTTAGCACTGAAGACCACCCACTCTCATACCCTAAGTGGCTTTAGTAGTCTTACAGATCATCATTCTTTTCAACAAATAGTGTTCAAGCCCCTGTTCCCTTGCGGGCACTGTGCTAAGCACTAGGGATGTGCCGAGGACAAGCTAGTCTCTGCACTCAGGGCCTTACTGTTTCTTACTAGATCAAATATTAAACACTCCTCGTATGATACTATAACAGTGGAAGCGTTTGTCTAAACGCACAGAATGTACAAGCCCAAGAGTGAACCCTGATATAAACTATGGACTCTGGATGATGATGTGTCAAGTAGCTCAGCGGTTGGAAGAAATGTACCAGTCTGAGGGAGTACGATGTCGGTAACGGGGAGGGGACACATGTGTGGGGCCTTGGGGGGTATCTGAGAAATCTCTGGACTTTCTGCTCAATTTTGCTGTGACCCTGAAACTCCTCTAAACATTATTTAAATTTTTATTTATTTATTTTTAAATCTATTCATTTATTTTGAGAGGGGAGGGGAGGTGCAGAGAGTCAGGGAGAGAGAGAATCCTAAGCAGGCTCCATGCTGTCAGCACAAAGAGTGCAGAGCTTGATGCAGGGCTTGATCCCACTAACTGTGAGATTGTGACCTGAGCCGAAATCAAGAGTTGGACTCTCAACCGACTGAGCCACCCAGGCACCCCTAAAAATCATTTAAAAATCGAAAAATCAAGATTATCAACTCTTCATTCATTTCACTGATAATAAATGCTATGAAGAAGACACCAGGTTATTTCTTATTATCATCAGTCTACATGCTCAAAGTATAATCTCCATTCCTATTTGTTTATTATTCAATCCTTAACCCTTTTTTCAAATCTAAGCAAAAGTCCCATCTCCTACCCCAACACTTCCTCAGTTAATTGAGGCTGGGCACAGCAGGAAAATAGAATACATCCCCACGGGCTCACTACCCAATCCTCAAGAATTCCCCTCCCTTGAACTTCAAGAGTACTCACTGTACGTACTCACTGTATGTACTGTCCATACTGTCCACAGTATGAACTAACATCTTTGATGCAAATGAATTGTAAGAGGTGGTCCCTTCCACATTGTGTCTGTTCCTCCGCCCCTGATAGAAAAGGGGGAGAAATAGAACAGGAGCAGCGAGCAGGTGTTTGTTCAAAAGCAACAAATAAATCGTCGGCCAAAATTGATGTCATAAATATAGATGGAGGGTAAGTGAATTTTAAAAGTGGATAAAAAGAGACACAGTCACCTAGACCAGGTGCTGGCAGACTTTTTCTGTAAAGGGTTAGGCAGTCAAGAGTGAAGACTGTGTGGGCCATATGTGGGTCTCAGTCACATCTCCTTCCTCTTCTCCCTTTAAAAAAAAAAATATGTAAAAACTAGGGCGACTGGGTGGCTCCATCGGTTAGGTGTCTGACTTAGGCTCATGTCATGATCTCATAGTTCATGGGTTCGAGCCCCACTAGAACTGCTGACAGCTCAGAGCCTGGAGCCTGCTTCGGAGTCTGTGTCTCCCCCCCTGTCTCTCTACCCCTCTGCCTCTTGCACTCTGTCTGTCTCTCTCTCTCTCTCTGTCTCTCAAAAATAAATAAACATTTAAAAAATGTTAATGTAAAAACCATTCTTAAACCAGAGAAAGCAGGCCATGGAGCCAGCAGTTTGCCAGTCCCTGATCTATGCAGATGAAAAGCTGTCAGTTATTCCCATCTGTTTAACCCGAGAGGGCTCCGGGGAGGTGGCGGTGGTATTTTGAGCTCTTGAGTGAGAGCCGAGACTTGGCCTGCCGTGAGGTAGCAAAGGAGCAGAATGACCTAATGGAAAGGAGCCGGGCTGAGAATCCCAGTCCTGGCTCTACCGCTATCTGTGTGGCTTTGGCCAAGTCGCCCCTGTGCCTCCAGTTAACTTCTGTGAGTTATCGCCATGAAAAATGAGCAGAAAAGCAACCCATGGCGAGAATGAGATGAGATCATATCAGAGCGCTTTGCAAACTGACAAGCAACCCAGTAAGACCTTGATAAAATGAGTAAAAGCCAGGAATGTAAGCTAAACTTGAAAACTCCAAATTAGAAATGTCACATCACTTAGCTAGTGGGAGAGGAGGCAAAACCTAAGAGTCAAATGTGATTCTTTATTGTACAGCTTTGGCCCAAACAGCTATTTTGTAAGCTGTGAGCCTGCAGAAGATAATAGAGTTGTGAGCAATCAAGAAAGCTGGGGATTTCTGCAGAGGATACATGGGGACCATCAGGATGACAGCAGACATGTGTGGAGAAGCTCTCACCCCACGGCAACCCTTCCCTCGGCGGTATAGATAAAGGATATCCTGCATCCTAGACTTGTTCTCTGCTCCTCCAGTCCCTGAGGCAGGGATGTTGTCACAGGTGTGGTCTGGGAGGGCAATCTGCCATACTGCACCCCAGGAAGAAGTAAAGAAAGAAAAATGGAGCCTAGACACAGAGCAGCTTCCGTCTTACAACCCTTGGCTTCTAACTAACAGGTCCTGATCTAGCCTCTCTCCTCTCTCCTCATCCCAGAAAAAAACATATTGTTGCAGACACAAAGAATTGACAAAGCCCCCGGTTCCCCAAAAAACTTAATAATGGGAAGATTGGAAGAGTCTGTCCATGGAATCTGAAAAAATTATCTGCTAAGAAGGCTGATGGAGTGGATTCAGAAAGACTGCTGGTGGTGTACCCACTCACATGAGCTGCGTGACACAGAGTGAGTGCTATCTGTTCACATGGTGCTGAGGAAGCCCTTCTGCACTTCCTTCTACTGGTAGTCTTACTTTGAGGATGAGCTGAATTGTGTCCCCCCCAACCCCAAAAAGAATACGCTGAAGTCTCAACCCCCGGGTACCTCAGAATGCGACCTTACTTGGAAATGGGTCTTTAAAGAGGTAACCAAATTCACATGAAGTCATTAGGATGGGCTCTCATCCAATATGACTGGTGTCCGTACAAAAGGAGAAATCTGGAGACAGGCAGACATGCGAAACAAGGAAGACAAAGTGACGAGACAGGAAAATGTCATGTGGAGATTAAGTGATGAAGTGATGTAGCTCCTACCCAAAGAGTGCTGGCAAATCTACCAAAAGCTGAGAGAGAGGCCTGGAACAGAGCCTCCCCTGCAGCCCTTGGAAAGAGCCAACCCTACCCACACCTTGACTTCTGGTCTCCAAAACTGTGAGACCATAAATATCTGTTGTTCAAGCCACCCAGTTTGTGGTACTTTTAATGACAACCCAAGGAAACAAATACACTCAGGAACTCAAGGTCCATGATAATGGCGGCTCTCTCTTTGTCATGTGAGGAACACCTTTTTGAGGCAAAAAGTACCCCTCCTCCAATGTCATTCACTTACAGCAAGAGGAATTCTGGGACTGTACCAACCTGAGCCAATCTGGCTGCTCACAATGTCCAGGTCCTTCTTGGTAAATACCAGCAAGATCCAATGGCTAGGAGCCTGTGAGGCTCCAGGTCTGCCTCCCACCCCCATTTCCTGACATACGTTACAATGAAAACAAAAGTCTCAACTCAAATTCTACCACACGTGAAAACACGTATGAATGAGCAAAAGTATCAACAGATAGACAACTGAGTGAGCTCCTCGCTCTCTGGGATTCAAGGCAAATACTATGATTCTAGAAGCAGAAATCAGCTAAAGACCTCGTCTGATCAGGTAATGGAATCTTCCGTCAAGGATGGACTCAAATCCAAACCAAATCCGGGTCTTGGGGAAACCAATGAAAAAAATGACTCAAGACACACAAAACCTGATGCGGAAAATAAACCCATCAAAGCAAATGAGGAAGTTCCTAACGCATCACCCCCTGAAGAGATGTTCACCCAGACAGTTTTATTATCAAACCAGTTGAAACTTTCAAGGAACAGATAATCCCCTGCAACATAAACTGTTCCTGAATAGTAAAAAAATAATAAAAAAATAAATAAAAATTTAAATACCTACTGCAAGTAAGGATCATCTTGATACAAAACCCTCACAAAGATAGCACCCACTAAAAAAGAACTATAAACCAAACCCACTATGAACACAAATCTCACGACACCAAATAAAGTAGCAGCCAACTGAATACAATTGTATATTAAAAGGTCACCCATCGGAATCAACCAGGGTTATCAAGGAATGCAGAAGTATTTTAAAATTAGGAACCCAATGAACAAAATGCATCAAAGTTAGATGTGCAATCATTTGAGCAGAAAGTAAAGAGATACTTATAAAAATGTAGCACATATTCAGAATAAAAACTCAAAGAAAAGTACAGACAGGAAATGATCTTCTCGGACCTGAAGAGTCAAACACTGGACACTTCTCCTATCAGAATCAGAAGAAAGGCAGGAATGTCTGCTCTCATCATTATTATTTATTTTATGGAAATCTGGCCAATTAAATGAGACACAAGATAGAAATCAATTATAACCATTGCAAAGATGCAAAGATATACCTAGGAAATACAATCAATAACTACTTAGCTATTAAAACGTGAGAGCTTAATGAAGTGCCCAGATAGTCTACATGGATACAAAAATCTGTAGATTTCTCATATACTAGCCACATGTACTTGCATAACATAATTAAAAGGTTTATATTCACAAAAACAAAAAATGCAAAATATTTTGTAAAAGCCCAACAAGAAATGTACAGATTCTATATGAAGAAGACAAAGCAGATATTACCAAAGCCTATATAAACAGTGGCTTTACAGTACTTCCTACAGACACTTTCCACATTTCATAAGTATCACAAGAAAAGGTGCCATGTCTGTTTGGGATCTTAATTAGACCCTCAATGGATAAAACAGTACGTGTACGTATTCATTGGCTGTCCCTAAATTATGCTACAGTATTAACAAACAAGACCAAAATCTCAGAGGCCACAACATTTTGTTTCCCATGCACATGACACATTCTTGACAATTTGACTGTGGCATGCCGTGCTGACTTTGTTCAGGGACCCAGGATGAAGGAGTGGCCCCAACTGGATGAGTTTTTCTTATAGTAGAGAACAATGTGGATTAAGCTACAACAGTCAAAGCATGGCACTCAGATATGGCATATGGCACTGCTGATCACATGCTATTAGCCACAGCAAGTCAAGTGGCACCAATGGATCTATTTGAGGTGGGAAAGAATAATCCTCTCGCAGGAAAGGGCAAGCATAATTTAAAATGATTTTCAATAAATTCACATTAAGTGTTCAATGGAGATCTCTGGAAGGCATCTTCAGTGGATATACCCTGAGTAATTAAATCCAGGAAAAAGAAGAAGAATGTGAAAACTCACATAATAACCATCATCAAGGGTGGCTCAGTCAGTTAAGTATCCAACTTCAGCTCAGGTCATGATCTCACAGTTTGTGGATTCGAGCCCCGCATTGGGCTCTGTGCTGACAGCTCAGAGCCTGGAGCCTGTTTCAGATTCTGTGTCTCCCTCTCTCTGCCCCTCCCCCACTCATGCTGTCTGTCTCTCGCTCTCAGAAATAAATAAATATTTAAAAATTAAAAAAAAAAAGAAGATTGAACTAGTGTTAGAATACGGTCTGGGGTCACCTAGATGGCTCAGTCCATTAAGTATCCGACTCTTGATTTCAGCTCAGATCATAATTTTGTGGTTCATGAGATTGAGCCTCATGTTGGGCTCAGCACTGACAGCACAGAGCCTGCTTGCGATTCTCTCTCTCAGTCTCTTTGCTTCTCCCCTACTCATGTGTGCTCTCTCTCTCTCCGTCTCTGTCTCTCTCAAAACTAAATAAAAACATTAAAAATATTTCTTAAAAATTATAAAAATAAGAATAGAATATGTAAAATATAGGAGCTGTGACCAAAGATATACTAAGGGAAATTAGCAATGAGATTTTATTATTAAGCAAGATAGACTGAAAGTATGTGAACTAAATATTCAATTCAATAAGCTGAAAAAGCTCAAGAAGTTAAATCTAAAAACTGCAGGTGGAAGAGAGAGACAAATATAAAGTTATTTTTTAAAATTCGTTTAGAAAACTAAAAAGCATTTACACTGATCAATAAAAAACTTTATTTTATGTTATTATTATTTTTTTAATTTGAAATCAAGTTAGTGTAATCTGGACAAAAATAAATTTAAAATGGATGAAAAACCTAAACGTGAGACAGGAAACCATCAAAACCCTGCAGCAGAAAACAGGCAGCAACCTTTTTGACCTTGGCCATGGCAACTTCTTACTTGACGTTTCTCCGGAGGGAAGGGAAGCCAAAGCAAACTTGAACTACTGGGACCTCATCAAGATAAAAAGCTTCTGCACAGAGAAGGAAACAATCAACAAAACTAAAAGGCAGCCAACAGAATGGGAGAAGATATTTGCAAATGACGTATTGGATAAAGGCTTAGTATCCAGGGGCGCCTGGAGGGCTCAGTCAGTTAAGCATCCGACTTCGGCTCAGGTCATGATCTCATGGTTCGTGGATTCGAGCCCCGCGTCGGGCTCTGTGCTGACAGCTAGCTCAGAGCCTGAAGCCTGTTTCAGATTCTGTATCTCCCTCTCTCTCTGACCCTCCCCTGCTCGCGCTGTCTCTCTGACTTTCTCTCTCTCTCTCTCTCTCAGAAATAAATAAAAACCATTTAAAAAAATTAAAAGAAAATTTCCCAGCAAGAGGGCAAAAACCTAAAAATACCAATAATGATCGAAGAGGGTGTGTCTGTGTATTTAACAACTAATCCCCAAGTGGAATCAGGTGGAAATAGTTTCACAGATGAAGTGAAGTTTCAAACTTTGTAAATATTCACAGAACAAGTACTCCATTCCAAAATACTAAAAATAAAGCATGGTGCGCCTTGAAATTTACTTAATAACCATGTCATAAAATCCACAGTTAAAGAAGTTCACTGAATGACACGCCCAAAGTGCTCTACAGCCGTCAAAAACACAATCCTGTGCCTGGATGGCTCAATCCATTAAGCGTCTGACATCAGCTCAGGTCATGATCTCACGGTCCATGGGTTCAAGCCCCATGTCGGGCTCTGTGCTGACAGCTTGGAGCCTGGAGCCTGCTTTGGATTCTGTGTCTCCCTCTCTCTCTCTGCCCCTCCCCCACTCTCAGTCTATATCTCTCTCTCAAAAATTAATAAATGTTAAAAAAAAAAAAAACGGTGACATGGGTGGGTCCTTAACACGGAGGGCTTAGCAAATAGTGAAAAAGAACCCTGGATCTATAGCAAAATACATTAACAATACATCCCGCATGACAGCATTGCACATTTTCAAAGGACTCAGGAAAATAAAAGCACTTTTTAAATGTCACAATACTTGTTTATGGGGGAGGGGGAGAGTAGTGGGAGAGAATAGGGGAGGGGGATAAATGGGAATAAATAAACAGGCAGACAAGTCAATAAATAAATGGTGACATCTGCCACAGACCGAAGCAAGGCATCTGAATAACTCAACCCTCTATACCAGAGATGATCTCCAAAAACAAAGAAAGGAAAAAAGAGAAGGAAAAACCAAGAAAACTATAGTTTGAATCTCCCTTATGAATATGGCTGCAGAATGGTAAACACTAACAGGTATAATACACAGAGGCAAAGTAGAGTTTAAAGAGAAAGTACAGCTAAATGTTTAACATCTAGTCAGTTAAAAAGAGAATTTAGAGTATTTCCTTGATAAACCTTGGACCAATAGACAGTATCATACATTACGGCTGTTAAACACCAGAAGGATTTCCATTAAAATCAGACACAACATTAATAAGATATTCAGTATCAAATCGGCACACACATGGAAAACTAAAGAGAAACAGCTGAAAATCTATTAGAATTAATAATAAGTATTTTTAAAAACCAAGTTATCAAAGTATGGATAGCGTCAACATATAAGTTCTTTCAAATTTATGGCAACGTTAACTGGAAATTCAATATTAATTCTTTGAAGAATAGTATCAGAGGGAATTCATCTTGAAGATCATAAAGAATCACAAATGGACAAGATTTGGGCAAAATATAACATAATTGTAATTGTATTTAATTGAATTAAAATATTAAAAATTATAAATATGCTAGATGCCAGAATACATTTTAACTCATAACTATGAAAATAATAATATCCTCCAAAATAGGTCAGTGCCAGAGAACAGAAAGCCCAGAAACAGCTAGGTAGATCAAATGATTTGGTACTCCATTTCCTGATTGTAATATTTCTGATATCAGGATGTGACTCAAAAATTTTCAATTGCCCTGTTTTTAAAGGAGAGGTGAATCTCACAGTCCAGTGCAACTGAGAATCAAGGAAATAAATCACATGACATTCCAAATAAGCTGAGAAAGAGAGAGTAACAAATTGTTCTGGGACAACAAATCTTTTTAATTTTTTTTTAATGTTTGTTTATTTTTGAGAGAGAGACACAGAGCACAAGCAGTGGAGGGGCAGAGAGAGAGGGAGACACAGAATCCCAAGCAGGCTCCAGGCTCTGAGCTGTCAGTACAGAGCCCGACACGGGGCTTGAACTCACAAGCTGTGAGATCATGACCTGAGCCAAAGTCAGACACTTAACTGACAGAGCCACCCAGGCACCCCTGGGACAATAAATTTTTAAGCAAAAAAATGTAAGGGTTAGTCTTTCCATATGCCATACATCAAAATAAATTCTATATGGTCTAAAAAAAGTAATTTGCAAAAAAAAAAAAAAAAAAAAAGTGCGCGCACGAGAAAGAAAATAAGACAAACAGAATGCAAGTATTGTTATTTTCACCAAACTAAATTATCTACCTGAGTAGCCTGTAGTAGATATGAGCCAATTTTTAGCCTCCTGGCAAACTGACCCCGCCCCTCAATGATAAGAAACTGTCATTACATGACACAGAAGCAGAGTCCCTCTTTCCTCTGCAGGCACCAGACAATCCCAGTAATTCTGGGATTGTGTAATCAACCATTGGTATGCCCATAAAGTAAACTATTGCACACCACTCCAAATCAGGTTTTCTAAATAGCTAAATGCCTAAGAAAATGTTCAGAATACAATGTTCGGCTAAAAACGTGGGACGTGATCAAATTTTTAAAATATAGGGGTGCCTGGGTGGGTCAGTCGGTTGAGCGTCCGACTTCGGCTCAGGTCATGATCTCATGGTTCATGAGTTTGAGCCCTGTGTCGGGCTCTGTGCCGACAGCTAGCTCAGAGCCTGGAGCCTGCTTGGGATTCTGTGTCTCCCTCTCTCTCTGCCCCTCTCCTGCTCATGCTCTGTCTCTGTCTCTCACAAAAGTAAAATAAACATTTAAAAAATTTTTTAAATAAAAAATTTAAACATAAAATAAAATACATACCCACACATGCAAGCACACACACGTATATGCACGCCTATCATATAAAAATGAAAGAAAAAAATTCATAAAAACATAAACAGCGTTTATGACTGAATTGCAGGGTTTGGGGTGATTCATATTGTCTTCAGTATTAGTTTCTAAATGTTACCTGAATCATCTTCCTCATCTGCCCATACCTGAATAGATCAGAGAAGTGACTGACCAGCTGGCCAACAATTTTGAGGAGTGCAGCAAGTGGTGCTCCAATTGAGATAAGAGTTATTAGCTGAATAAATCAGATTCTCTCTCTGAACAGTTGGAATTGGGAAATGTCACACAAATGGTATTTAGAAAGAATGGCCTGAGGTAGAAGGGGGCCCATGTGTGAGTCACAGCAAGCCAAAGCTATAAGAAATGAGAAACCTTGTGTGAGAAGAAGCTAGCAGGTAGAGAAAAACTGATGTTGTTTATCAGTGGAAGGAAAAGGAAACGATATGCAGAGAATAAAGATCCGTGAATGTGAGCTGCTTCAGGTGTTATAGGTGCTTTTGATGTCCCAGACCTGAGACCCAATACAATCGTGGCTATTGTTCTGAGATGCTCATGAAACATTTTTCTCCTTTTGACCTTTACAATAAAAAAAAACAACACATTTACAATATAGGAAAAGTTACCTTGCTACCAAAAAATAAATAAATAAATAAATAAATAAATAAATAAATAAAAGAATCTATAAACTCACTAAAAAGACAGGAAACTCTCAAATGTTAATGTTAACATTGGTTATCTCTAACACTGGTAATGGAATTATACTTTATTTTTGCTTCTTTATACTTTTGGCATTTTTCGAGTTTTCCACCACGAACATATAGTACTTTTATAATCATTTGTAAAACAAATAAACGCTATTTTAAATGGCATGTGTGTGAATATGTTCTGTTGACCTCACTGTGATAAAAACCTTCATAAATTTCACCACTAGTTTCCTTGCTGAGCAAAGACCAAGACCTTTGCTGATATGCATCTATTTCCCACATTTTTTACAACGAAATAACCAAGTGTAGTTGTTCTGGGCCAAAGTTTGTATCCAAGGTCAATAGATTTCCCCTGCTGCGACTGAGTGGATCCAACATACTTAGAATGGTCACCCACTGACTCATCCAGTAAGCATTAGTATTCTGGAACAGGAAATATGTGTCCATTTGAGCATGGAAGGCATCTCTTTAGAGAGTAATCAGCGTCCTCTAAATCTTTGTAAATAATGCTGTAGAAATAGGGCTTCTTATCAGAGTATTCCATGTGACGCTTGAGTGGCTTCAGGCTTTGAAAGTCTTTCCCTTCAGAGTTCTTCCTCACTCCCCTCTTCCAAAGAGGAGAAGGAACTCAAAAGGAAAATCCGAAAGAGACAAACTCAAGGAGCATACTCCACGTGCAAGTAAGGGTTCAACATCTTTCTCATGCTCCCCAAAAATGGCACCACCACGCTGCCTAGACCCAATCCCAAGTCCCCACAGTGTGACCTTGATTTTCATCAAACCCTCTTCTCTTTGGGATGAAAGAGACATAGTAGGAAGCTTGAAGACAGTCTACAACTAAAGTATGTGAGATCTTGGGTAAGACAGTGAACCTTTCTGAGCTTCAATTTCATCTTTAAAGTGAGGCATTTGAACAAGATGTGAGGGGATCCAGAGTGTTCCAGCAGTTCAGAGATCTATGCAGAAGAATCTATAAAAAGAATCAGGGCCTACTAGGGAGGACCAGATGCCATGATGCTTCCCAAAACTGCTGTCTCTGGGAATATTTGAGGCAATTTAGATGACATTCCCCTAAACACTGATACCCTTTCTTCACCACTCAGGGAAGTGGCTCCTCATGTATCTTCCCCATCCTTTGTCTACAGATTTGCTGTAGAAAATACACTGCCTGTGACCTGAGAGTTTGCTACATTCAGACGACCCTCCAAACTATGAGTTTTGATCTTAACGAAAATTTTTGATATGTGTTTTCAAGACACAGCTAGCAAAATAACGATCTGGTTCTAAAAGTCCTGAACTTTAAAAGGCTTCTCAAGTACCAACTCATGCTCCAAAGATAAATTTGAAAGGAGTGGAGTCGAAATGAATCATAAACATGTGGATTAAATTTCCCACAAGTACCCAACCTTTTGAAAACCGAGAGAAATATGCTTGGGGAGAAAAGAAAAAAAAAAAAGGTCTTAATTCTACAAAACTCAAAATCATCTCTAAAAGAATGAGACATTTGCCAAATGCTCGAGTAAAGGGGGCAACGCGTCAATTTAATCTCCTTTGATCTGGTTTGCAGAGTCGGGATAATCCAAATGGCTATTTGCTGTATCTTGCAGATCCTTGGGAATGGCTGCCATCCATCATGAGGCACAATCTCAGTGTGCAACGATGGTGTCAAACGATGATGCGTGCTCTGAGCCCACCCTGATGCCTGTTTCCCTAGTCTGCTCATCAACCCAACTCTCAGCGCTGTCAGGGTCATACAGGGTCCAGATTTCCAAATCCAAGGTCATTAGCAATGACACAGGAAGATGATACAGCACCTTCAGGCTTTTAGATTTTAGGAAACGCTTGCCATACCAATATAGTGGACCAAAAAGAAGAACACATTGAGATTCTTAGTGCCTACTCTCCTCAGGGTTCCAGCCACCTGAAAATCTGGGCTTTTGCTGCAATTAATTTTTTTCTCTTTTTATCTATAGTCATTCCCTGAGACCTTCCTCCCCACCCCCAACACATACACACAAACTATCTTCATAACTTTATTTTTCCCCTACTAGCAAACTATTCCTAAGAACCTCCCAGACTCTGTCCACACTCTCTTCAAACACTCACTGCCAAACACCTCCCCCCGAAATCGGGCTCCCACCCCAATATTTATCTGTGATTCTCTTTACCTCTTGGAAGCAGCGGACCCTTTGAATCACTGTCTATCGTTTGAACCTCTTTTCTTCCTTGTTTCTGGGACAGGACATGCTCCTGAAACCCATCTTGTTTTTGTTCTGTTCCTTGTTTTGTTGCTGCTCCTCTCCGATCTCGTCCATTTCACTTCCGGGAAGAGCCCCTGATGGCCAGCACTGCCTACCCAGGAAGTCACACACTGTTCGGTCCAACCTGCAAGGGTCTCTGTCATCTTGCCCCAACTCATGTCGCCTACCGTACTAGTTAGTCTTTCCCTACTGTGGTTTACTGTCTGACGAAACTGGACTTCTACTGCCTCCTTTCCATGCCCGGGGAGTTCCTATCGCAGTAGGCTTATCGTTAACTCCCATCGGCACTGGGCAGAAGTCCTACCAATTCACCCGGATCACCCTTAAATGCCAAGAACTTGATGATCACTATCAGGTTGCACTCTCCCCCAACGAAGTGCTAACACCCACAAACTCCAGTACACTGCATTTGGTATTTTCCCTCAATTACAGCTCTTATCGTATCCCATTTTACAGCTATTTATAACTTGTTTTAACTCTCTCATCATAGAGAATGCTCCCAAGGACAAGAACATTGACCCTTGTGTTTTTGTATCCCACCAAGAGCCACACATGGTACTTTGCACACAGTGGGTGTTCGTTGAAAGAAGAGAGTCCCTTCTGACCATCCTCCTCCTCATTTGCGAGATTCACAGGTTAGTGAAATATGCTTTAAAGTCACTACCAGGACAGCCCTTTTGAGATCTGCTCCAGCCATCCCAGCCACAAATGGAAGCTGGAATCCCAAGTGGGAATGCAGATTTGAAATGGCGTAATAAGGTAGGAAAAAAAAAATCACTGAGATATGAGGTCCACCAATAAATATTTCATAAGGATTCCCCCTGTCTTTCCATACTGTCACAATAAAGCAGGCCTCTCTAAAATTAACTGTGCTGTTTTGTTGAATGAACAACACACCCCAAGCAGACAGGGCAAGATAAGGGGAGACGGATCCCATTCCCCGCAAAAGCCACAACTCTAATTAGCCTCATCGATTTCCTAAGAATTAACCTATAAAAGTTGTTTTTTAAACCTTCCAGATAGACCGGGTCTATTTTATAAACACTTTCCCAGATTTATGTCTGGCCTATAAAAACCAGGCTGGGCCTTGGGTGGAGGGCAGGGAGAATCATATTTGGCTCCTGTACCTTGGAGCTATGCTATCATGCTATTTGCTAAGCCAATGCTGGGGGCTCTTCCTTCTAGGTAAAACTTCCTTATAAGGAGGTCTTTTTTTACACTTCAATAACTAACCCCACTTTGGAGAGCATCCAGGATGGATTGTCCATATACCTAGCTCTATAGCCAAGAGAGATACAGTGAGGTCCCAGTTTATTTAGACAAAGCTTTGATAACCAGAGTCGACGATCCTTTCTCAGCCCAAGGCTGATAGTGCAGCCAAATGTCTGTGAGGAGCAGATGCACTTGTAAAACATCGAGCTTGTGAGCACTTGGGAAAACTGTCACCTGTAAAACTGCACAGGCGTGTCCTGCCTGAGTCATTTGAGTCATAAGAATAAACTTGGGATCAAAGATGGGGTAGCAAGCATAAGGACTTAACTACCAATGAAGCCAGCATGAACGCATTGTTGAGGGAAAGTAAGCCCGTCCGTCTACCCACCCACTCCCCTGGTCCCTGTAGGGATCAAGCCCAGAGGACATTTGGGGTGGACATTTGGGGGGGGGAGGGAGACAGAGGAAACACAAGATAGGACAGATGTGATGTAACTGAACTCCCTTCAATGGAGATTTTTTTTTTCTTATACTCTGGCCTGCCTTGTTCATTTAGAAAACTCTAATCAGTAGGCCGTGGAAAGACCCGTTTTCTTGAAGTAGCTAAGCAGAGAGAACTTGACCCCCACAGTCAGTGGAGAACAGGGTCAAAACCAAACCTCTATGTCTAGATCCAGGTGGCGCAACCTTTTCTTCCTGCCCCCTAACCCTCGAATAGGCAGAAGGAAATAAAATAATTCAAACTAAATTTGAATTTATTAAACTAAAATACAAGACCTCAGGAGACCAAAAAATTAGTAGAAAATACTGGAAGGGAGAGATAAGACTTAGCAACAGAGGTGCGCACAGCCTCCTCTCCCCCACATCCCCTCCCCACCAATGCCCTCACTGTCTTGTTCAAGTGTTGAGACCATAGCTAACTCTGATTTTTCACCTGTTCTCACCCATAAGGAACAATCACATCAAGCCCACCTCCCTGCGGGTCACAGTCCCCTCCACGTATCCAAGCCAAAGGACCCATTATCGCTGGGGCTTCCCCCTACATTTCAGTATTTTCCCCAGTCTCATCCAATCCACCAACCCTCTCAACATTATCTCTGGAACTCCCGATTATTAGTCAAAAGCTCTCCTGTGTCCTCAATCTCTTCTCTGAAAGCCCCTGTCTCTGCCTCACCCGATTAAACCGTGGTCTCCACCCAGACTGCATTGATATTTCTCCAACTCTCTCAAGTTGGTCTTTCCCCCGAAATCCACATGTGCTGAGACCCCCCCAACAAATAGACTAGGAATCTTCCTTTATCCCATTGCCAATTTCAAACAGTTTTCTGGTTTCAAAAACCCAAACATTTTATGTATGGAAAGGCATGGTAACTCTTCTACCATCCTTTCCCCACTGTAGCTCTGGTTCTAGGTCTCTAACATAAAGGATTTGCTCCAAAATACTCTTAGGAAATGTTTGGGCAAAATGAGATGTGTGGGTGATTTTAATTTCCCTCTTTGTATTGACCTGTTTTACTGAATATGCATTGCTTTTGTGTTCCTGCTTTATTATTTCTTTTTTAAATGTATTTCTTCTAATTTCTTCTTTCTTTTGATTTTCTCTTTTGCTAACTTTCTGAGTTGAATGATAAATTCATTCATTTTTCAATCTTTCGTGTTTTGCCTTTTATATAAATCTGAATCTCGCGTGTTTTGGCACATATTGCAATGATTATTATGTGATTCTAATTATTTCAGAATTCCCAATGCACTTTAACCACTTCTTGTATATGTATTTATTTAGTTTCCAAAGAACAAGGGATTTTTAGTTTTAGTTTTTAGAAAATGTGCATTGTGGTTGAATGATATATTCTGTATGTTATCAATTATGTAGTGTCTGTAGTCAGTGAACATAAGGATCCTGTGCACTTTTAATAAAATGGGGAAGGTTGTGTCCAGGAATATGTATTTTTGACATGAAGTCATCTTTGTTAATCATGATTTAAACATTAAGTCATCTTTGTTCATCATGTTTTTCATATCTGGTATAGCCTTCCTAATATTTTGTCTTCTTTTTCATTAGTGTCTGATAGAGATATTTAACATCTCTTACTATAATTGTGAACTTTTTAGTTTTGCTTTGTAGTTTCGTCAGTTCTTTCCCTTATATATTTGAGTCTAGGTCATTACACTAGTACTGCTGTATCTCGTGGATTTTTTTTCACATATCATTCAGTAAAATCTTCTTTATCTGCATCAATGCATTTTGCCTTACAATTAATTTTGTCTAAGAATATCACTAACCAAATTTCCTTTTGTTCTGTGTTGTACTGGTACTTGTTTTTTTTTCTCTCTCTCTCTCCTTAATCTTCCATCTTTTTTCTCCTCTCCTGACTTCTATTAAATGGATTAAGTGTTTTTCATTCTCCTTTCCCCCTTTAGTAGCTTGAAACTTACACCTTAGATTTCATTCTTTTGGATACTTAAAATGCATGCTTGACATTGAAAAGGCAGTCAAAATCTTTATTCTCCAGGCCATGAAACAGTTCAATTCTGATCTCGCTCTTCCTATCTGCCACCTTAATGTTTAGTA
Source organism: Hyaena hyaena (assembly GCF_003009895.1). Classification (NCBI taxonomy): domain Eukaryota; kingdom Metazoa; phylum Chordata; class Mammalia; order Carnivora; family Hyaenidae; genus Hyaena; species Hyaena hyaena. The sequence continues at coordinate 199,660 of NW_024080689.1, forward strand.
TTTTAATTTCTCTCTGTTTTTAACCCTCTCCTCAAATTAGTCTCTCACTTATAAATGAATATTTATCTGGAGTTATAAAAATGTTCACTGATTTCTTTCATTCCATTGTAACTGCAATCCCTCTCCAATCTTCTGTGTTCCATTTTCTCCTAAACAATGAACACAGCTTAGTGGTTAGTTCAGGCAACGGTCAATGAGGGTTCTTTCGAAAATGTTCTCATTTGGCCTCACTCTTGAATGATACTTTGAGCTGGGTATAGAATTCTACGATGATGGTTCTTTCCATTAGTAGACTCTAGGTATAATTACATTGTATTCTCACATATACTGTTACTTATGAGAAGTCTGCTGTCAGCCTCGTAGCTGTTCCTTTGAGAATATTCTTTCATTCTCTGACTGTATTTAGAATTTTTCCCTTCCCAGTGTTTTACAGTTTTACCCCAATGTATCTATGTATAAAGTACTTTTTAATCCTGCTTGGGATTCTACATATTATAGAAGATTTATGTTTTGTTTTGTTTTTCAAATCTGGAAAAGTCTCTGCCATTATTATTTGTTTAATGCTATCTCTCCTCCACTGTCACTACTTTTTCCCTTAGGAACACCTATTAAAGACATGCCAGGCAATCTCATTCCAAGTGTTAACTTCCTTTTTATAATTTTTATCTCATCCTATCTTTGTGCCTCATTCTGAGTGGTTTCCTCAGATTTGTCTTCTAAAAATTGTTTTAATGTTATTTATGTTTGAGAGAGAGACAGAGTGCAAGTGGGAGAGGGGCAGAGAGAGGGAGACAGAGAACGCAAAGCAGGCTCCAGGCTCTGAGCTATCAGCACAGAGCCCGGCACACAGCTCAAACTCACCAACCGTGAGATCATGACCTGAGCCAGAGTTGGACACTTAACTGACCAAGCCACCTCTCTTCTAAATCTAACTGATCCCTTATGTTCTGGAGTTTTTTTTAAGTCACTATATTCTTCACTTCTTGAAGTGAATCAGTTGTTTTTCCAATCTGACTGATTTGAAGAATGCCTTAGTTTTTTTATACTTCTCACTCCTTTCGCTTTTAATAATTTAAACATATTTATTTTATGGTCCCTTTAAAATTTTCCTTTCTTTTCTAAATAATGTAATATTATGTCTCCTGTTTCTGTATTTGCTTTTTCAAAAAAAACATCCGAATGCCTGCTAGGTGCCAGGCCTTGCTCTTAGGACTTGAAATGCATCAGTGAACAGAACCAACAATATTTCCTATCTTCATCGGACTCATGGTCTAGTGGAAGAGAGACAATATATAAGATATGTGAAATATATAGTATGTCAGATGATGATAAAGTGAGGGAGAAAATAAAGCAGGGAAGGTGGGGGAAGGAATGGAGGCTACAATTTAAATAGGGTTGTCATGGAAGAGAACTGGATAAGGAAGGGAACAAGAAAACAAGCCCTACAGTTTTCAGAGAGAACACTCCTGGCAGAGGGGACCACGAGTTTAAAAACCCTCAGACAAGACTATCCCTTGCCTGTTGGAGTAAAAATTATGAGACTAGTGTTGCTGGAGGATAATGAGTCAGGTGGACAGTAGAAGGTGAGGTCAGAGAAAGGCTAAACCTGCCACCAGAGCCCCTGGAAAGACTTTGGCTTTTATCTTAAGTGATACTGGAAGCCACATGAGGGATTTGATCAGAGGAGTGACATCATCTGATCTATAATGTTAAAAGATAACTCTGGGTGCTTTGTTGTGCTTCGACTGAAATTGGACAAGGTTAGAATCAGGGAGACCAATGGAAGCTACTGCAATAATACAGTCAAGAAATGATCATGGCTCAGACCAGGATAGCATCTATGGAGGGGGTAAGAAGGAGGCAGATTATGCATAAATTTTAAAGATAGGGGTGCCTGGGTGGCTTAGTCAGTTAAGCATCTGACTTCGGCTCAGATCATGATCTTGTAGTTTGTGAGATCAAGCCCCATGTTGGGCTCTGTGCTGACAGCTCAGAGCCTAAAGCCTGCTAAGAATTCTGTGTCTCCCTCTCTCTTTGCTCTCCCCCTACACTCTGTCTCTCTCTTAAAAACAGATTAACATCCGACTCTTGGTTTCAGCTCAGGTCATGATCCCAGGGTCATGGGATTGAGTCCCACATTGGGCTCCAAGCTGGGCGTGGAGCCTGCTTGAGATTCTCTCTCCCTCTGTCCCTCTCCCCCACTCACACTCGTTCTCTCTCTCTCTCCCTCTCTCTCTCTCTTTCTCTCTCTCTCTCTTTCTCTTTCTCTAAAATAAAGAAAAGAAAAAAAGAGCCAACTGAGATTTGCTGAAAAATCAGACATGGGATGTGAGAAACACAGGGACCATCCTCTACCTGTCAGATCATTCAAAGATGACTTCGAGGTTTTGACCTGAACTATTGAAAGAACATAGTTACAGTCTACAAGGGCAAGAAAGCCTCTAAGAGGACAGGGTTTGGGGGAAGATAGGAAGCTTCTTTTGGACACACTGTATTCATTATCCATTGCAGCATAAAACATTGGCCCCAAATGTAGCAGCATGAACAACAAACCCTTATTATCTCTCAAGGTCTGAGGGTTGGGAATCTGACCTTAGCTTACATGGCTGGTCCTGCCTTGGGATGGCTCACTAGACCGTCTTACTCTTTGACTAGGGCTGGAGGCATGACTGGGGCTGGTTCGTGTGCCTGTTGCTCATGAGCCCTCAGTGCCTCACTACACGAGCTACCTGAGTGTGAAGACACAACACCTAGCTTCCTCTAGAGCAAATGACCCAAGAGAGGGGAGACAGCAAGAGGAGCCCAAACAGAAGCCACAGGGCTTTTACAACCAGAAGTGAAATAATGTCTCTCTTGCCATCTTCCATTGATCCCACTAACTAGCCCCCAGTGTGGCATGGGAGGGGCTGCTCAGGGTGCAAATGCCTGCATCCCAGATCTTCTGGGACATCCTGGGGGCTAGATGCCACACACATCACACCCAAAGTTCTTCTGTGATGACCTCTCTTGAAGGTCATCTGGACTTGAGGACCATCTGGAGTCAAGAGAGAGGTCCAGGCTGGTGACCCAAATGTTGGAGTCATCAGCATAAAGGGAATATTTAAATAATACTGTATGATGTCATCTACACAGTGGGTGAGTTTATCAATTTCTTAAGTATATACAGACTCTCCCTCACAGTGTGCCATTCTTCATCAACCCCTCCCCCACCCCACCCCGTGGACACTCGGCCATGAACTGTGAAACCACCCTGATGGAGCAGTACTGGGTGTGCTTATGCTGTAACCCTGGAGGTTCCATTCCTTCTAGAAGAGTTTTTCTGTTAATTTCTTGGCTTAGTCTTCTCACACCAAGTGATCTTCTATCACTTACGTTTACATGGTGGTACAAGCTTGGGGTTTGACCTTCTCCTGGGGCAGCTTCCTTGGTGCTTCCCCAGAGAGCAGTCAGAAAGGTTTTCATAAAGGAGAAGCCCCTGGAGGCTCCAGGCTCTACACAGGAAGATCTGCTCCAGCCACCCTTCAGTGGGTCCCACCCATCCTTCCTGTCCCCACATGGGGGGTAGGTACTATATGCGGGGTTCACAGTGCCTCGCCACTCCTACTTAATGTTCTGGCCTAGATATATCTCTTCATTTCTGTCATCCTGTGACTTCCTCCTCTTTCTTCCAACTTGATAAGGGATTACAAAATATCTTTTATGATCATTAATGCAGAATTTTTATGCGTTTGTGACACCAAAGGGATGATGCCTTGTTCAAGTCAGGTAGATCCACCAATGTGTTGGCAAAACCTTCCATACAGTACTTTTCTATTAGGAAAAGAAAAAGAACACATCTAAAACTTGTTTGTAGGAGGCTTGAAACATTTTGGGGCACCTGGGTAGCTCAGTCAGTTAAGCGTCTGACTCTTGATTTTGGCTCAGGTCATGATCTTGCAGTTTGTGGAATCAAGCCCCATATCAGGCTCTGTGCTGTCAGCTTGGGATTCTCTACTTCTCTCCCTCTCTCTCCACCCACCCCTGCTGGCACTCTCTCTCTCTCAAAAGTAAATAAATAAACTTAAAAAAAAAACCACTTTCTATTTCTATCTATTAAAATTCTACTACCCCATCTTCCCCCATTGAATTCCCAGATACCACCCTAAGTGCTTCCCACCCTAAAAAGACCCATTTCAAAACTTATCTCCTCATAATCCCTTGCTTTCATTAGTCTAGAATTCATAGTGATTCTCTGATCTGAATTCATTAGAAAAAGAAGAAAAAGCCTAGAAAAGATATTTCAGCCCTTCTATGGAGCAGACCCTTTTGCTTTTTCTATTCAAGTCACACGTGTGTTAAAATTTCTTCCATAAACTAAACTTACCCAAAACTCTACCTTTTTTACATAGCTATAAATGGTAAGAACCAAAGTTTCTTCTATCAGAGCTTTGAAGACAAAACACAATGAAGCATAATTTAACCTTTATTCAACTGCAAAAACTTTCTTCTTGTTGATCATTAGGGGGCAAACCATCTTTTATGTTCAAATCATGAAAAAATTCTAGATCTATTTGGATAATTGGCATCGACTAAAGTAATGGAATAAAATCTCAAAGCCCGTTTACAAGTGGCAGTAACTAAACATCAGGCCTGATACGTACTTAAGAGCTTACCTCCCAATCCAGCCAATCACTACCTTTCAACAAAACCATCTCATTTTAAACCAGCCTCCAAAAAAGAGGCTCTGCCATCTCTGCGGAAGTTTGGAGTGTGCTGGCAACCTCCTTTTGTGGCCCTAACGCAGCCACCAGCAGACATGAAGGAAGGTCCCAGAGTTCAAAGCTGTAACTTGAGGCCCTCCAGGCTGCAAAATACCAGGAGCAGAACAAAGCTCCCACCCAACATGACCCCATTCCACTCCAGTGGCCTCACTACCACAATCTTCCCTAGAGTGCCTGCTGGTCTGCCTCCCCATTGAAGTTGGTCACTGCAGGAAGCCCAAGGCTCTCCACGGCTTCATCCTTCATCGTATCTCCACTCTGGACATCCCCCACCCAACCCCATCTCTCACACTTCTCCACCTCCCTACACTCACTCAACCCTAGCAAATTCTCTACATTCTGAACCTTCTGAACATTCCCATCCCCTTCTCGCTATAATTAAAATCTGGCTCACCCCTGAGAGCACAGCTTTCCTTGTGGGCCTCCAAAGTGTTAGCACAGTCTCCTTCACAACGTTCATGCCACTAGAGCTGAAGAGGGGTTATGTCCTTCCTGCTCTCCCAGGCTTTTCTCAAGCCATTTTTCCTCTCTCCTCCCCAACACCCTCAACAGAAAAGCTCATGCTTTCAGATTTTACCACTGGGAAAGCCTCCATGTCTCAGTCTTCCACAGACTTCTAGAACTCCCAGTTATTGCATCATCTAGGTGGGTGGCTCTTCCAAAACCCTGGTCTCTCATATTCTTATTCTCCTTGCCTCCACTTGTATTGCCCTCTGCCTTTTCTCAGCCACCCACTTTATGGCTATAGACCTGGTTACTACCTATAACTGCACCCGCCCTCCACAATCCTAAATGCTTCTACCTGATGACTCTCTCATGATTGCCACCTACTTCCCAGTTCATTTTATGGAATTTTCCCCAAATTCAAGAAGGCTGAGACTCCACCAGGGCCTCAGTCCATGCATCCGGTGAATTCTCTCTGTCCCTTACTCTACTCTTACCCTTACTTCCCCCTTTACCTGGCTTAGATCCTACAGTCCACCATTGCAATCACATACTTGCATATTCCCTCAACTCTTCTTCTTTTCTCTTTGATAATTGCCCTCTTCTCCTTCTCTGAGTATTAACCTGTGCACCTGAACATGGCTGGAGGAAAACTCACCATGGTGACCAAGTCACCTTCAATTAATGGCCACCTGTTTCAAGTGGGTGCTTGGTGCCTTTCGGCCATCTGACATACTTCCCTAAACCAGTCATGTTCCCATGCACCTCAGGGACTCTTTCACATCATCACCTCTGTCTTCAAATCTTAAACATCTCCCTCCATTCTCCGTGAGTGCCCTTGCTTCTAATTTGCCTGACAAAATAAAAGAAACAACAACCAAATAAATCCTTCTTTACGCTCTTACCATCCCATTTCCCAAGCTACTTATGTCTGTACCCATTGAAACCTGCTTCCCTCGCCTTCCTTCCTGTTCATTATGGGCTAATTATCTGCACTCCCGAATACAGCTAAGCTCTGGATCTCACCTACTCAAAGCTATAACTGCAGCAATTCTGCCATCTCTCCCCACCATTAATTTTCCCTCTCTACTACATTGTCTCCATTAGTATATAAAATGCTATATTATCTTCCATCTTTTAAAATAGAATCCCTCCCTTGACCCTACATTCACCATCACCAACATTTAAGCTTCCCATAAAGGTAAATTCTTTTTAAGTTCATTTATTTGAGAGAGAGAGAAAAAAAAGAGAGGAGAGAGAGAGAGGGAGAAAAGAGAGAGTGAGGGAGGGCAGAGAGAGGGAGAGAGAGAATCCCAAGCAGTCTCCTCACTGCCAGCACAGAGCCCAATGCAGGGCTTGATTTCATGAACTGTGAGATCATGATCTGAACCAAAATCAAGAGTCAAATCCTCAACTCACTGCGCCACCCAGGGACCCTACTCATAAAGGTAAATTCTTGAAGGAAATGGAGACACCCAATCCCTCACCCAGGCCCTATTGGCCCTGCTGTAATCTGGCTTTCATTCCATTTATTCCCCAAAATGCCCATATGACGGTCACTAGTGACTCTCACGTCACCAAATCTCATGGCCAGTTCCCAGTGGCTGTCGTGCCGGCCACAGATTCCCCAACCCCATTGCCAAACACTCTCTTCACTTAACTTCATGGAATCCACTCTCCTTGGTTCTCCTCCTACCTTGCTGGCCATGCATGTTTTACCTCCTCCACTTGCTCTACTTCTCCCCAGCCTCAATGCTGGAGGACCCAAGGGTCTGTCTTGGAACCTTCCTCTTCTCCAACTCTGTTTGCCCCCTAGCTGACTTAATCCTAAACCATGGCTTTCTATACCATCATATTTGACAACTTCCTAAACTCTAGATTCATACCTCTGAACAGCTACTCGCTATCTCTACTTGGATGCCCCCAAATCCTCAAACTCAACACATCTTAAATCGAATCCTTATTTCTATCTCAGCAATACCTTTTCTCCCCATTTCAACAAATTGCAAATCTATCTTTTCAGCTACAGAAGCCAAAAGCCCGAACATCATTTTTCAGCCTCCTCTTGTTCTCACAGCCTATATCCTACTCCCTCTACAATCCCATTGGCTCTTCCTTGAAGACATGTCCTGAATCTGACCACCTCTCCCTCCACCTTCTAACTCTCCAGCTCTAGTTCAGGCTACCATTAATTCCTCCAGCAATGCCCCCATCTTCACCCCCATTTCCAACCTCGCCTCCTTTGTCTATATATTGCAACAGAGCTGTTGGAAGAATCCTCCCAATGGCTCTCTAGTTTACTTACAGGGAAAACCCCGTAATTTCTTGGATCCTATTTTTGTTTCTCTGTCTCTCACTCTCTCAGCTGGCCTCCATCACTTGGACCTCCTGTTGTTTCTGGAACAAGAGGAGCATTCTCCCATTCTGGACTCTGCATGGAAAGTGGATATATCTGCGTGGCTCACTGCCTCAATTTCTTCATGCCCATAGTCAAATGTTACCTTATCAGGCCTCACCTGACCACCCATATAAAGCAGCAGCTCACCAGCTATTTAACCCTTGTTATGGGTTGAACGGTGTCTCCCCAGAACACGTTAAGTCCTAACCACCAGTGAATGTGACCTTGTTTGGAAATAGGGCCTTTGCAGATGATAGAGGTAAGATGAGGTCACTGGGGTGGGTGCTAATCCAATATGACTGATGTCCTCAGGAAGAGGGGAAACTTGGATTCAGAGACACAGGGAGAGCACCACGTAGAGACTGGAGTTATAGTGCCACAAGCCACAGAAAGAACAGAAACTGAAAGGAACGCCTGAAACAGACCCTTCCCTAGCACTGTTAGAGCGACCGAGGCACTGTCAGCCCCTTGATCTTGAACTTTTGTCCTCCGGAACTGTGAGACAATAGATTTCTGTTGTTCAAGCCACTCAGTCTGTGGTCCTTTGTAACAGCAGTCCAAAGGAAACGAATGTAATCACCCCAGATTTCTTTCTTTCTCTAGACCACACAACCATCTGATTTGTATTGTATTGTATGTGTTTATTGACTGCCTTCATCATGAATTATTTCCTTATAGAAAACAGGAAGAACTATATTCTCTGACATAGAGATAGATAGAGATAGAGATAGAGATAGAGATGGAGATGGAGATAGAGGTAGAGGTAGAGGTAGAGGTAGAGGTAGAGGTAGAGATAGAGATAGATATGGAAATAGACATAGAGATAGAGATAGATACAGATATAGATAGATATTCTCAGAGCTTCAAAAGTTGCTGGCTATGTTCCCAGAGCCTCAAAAATTGCCTACTGCCTAGGACATGCTCAATAAATATTTGTTGAATGAATAAATAAGGGAATGAATAAGTTCCTTAATCAAACTTTAACTGTCTCTATGAGGAGCTCAGCCAAGCACTGTGACTTCACTGTGAATAAGACAAGGGAAATGTGTTTGGAGACAGACACATTTTCTCTTGTACTTCATATCCACCCCAGCCTCGATCTTTTTCTAAACTCCTTAATAATGAACCTGAGGATTCTTCCCCCCAGCAGTCACGCTTCAATTATCTTTCCTTCCAGACTAGACCAATCATTTCCTTATCATATGAAAGAGAATGAGACCCAGGAATTCTCTTATTTTTTTATTCTACATTAGGTCCCAGGGCATTTGTGAGCCACTTAATCTCAATGAACTTCCTTGTCATTGCTGTTAAATCTTTAACTGGCCATTCCATGACCAAACTGCTACCCTCCCCATGCATATTGTGTGTGTTGAAAGTGTTTTTCTCAGTCCTTCTCCCCTCTTTATAAAGTTTTGCTTTGCCTGCAAATTCTCCAGCCCCTTAGTTTCTTAAATCCCCACAAGATTACTGGATTAAGACTCAAAGATGAGAATCTGGTAAAAAAGAAATACTCTGATATAAACTTGATGAAGAGAAACAGAAAGATTGCCAGTCTTTTTCCATAACTGTTTCTTCTCAACTGTACTGCAAGTTTGCAACTTGGTTCATACCCTCCAAAATCTCTGGGAAAATCAAATCCTAAATCTAAAAGGACTCAGGAAGTCTCAAAGTTTTGGGACACCTGGCTGATTCAGTCGGAAGAGCATGAGACTCTTGATCTTGAGGTTGTGAATTCAAGCCCCATGCTGGGGATGGAGATTACTTTAAAAAAATCTTTAAAAAAATAAGTCTTAAACTTTAAAGTCAAGACAATGAATGTCAACTACCATACCCCTGTTGTATCAGCAGTTACTAGGTGAGTCTTATGTTTGCCTTTTTTTTTTCTTTTCCTGCCTGAGAAATCACCAAAGTATCTTTAATGTACAAAGAAACATCCCAGTACAGACTCTGAGAAAATTATTCCTTATAATCCAAAAAAACATGTTCCCTCCTCCACACAGCTTTCCCAGATTGTATCTGAGGTAGAGACCGCTCCCTCTGAAATACACCAAAGCCAATGAATTTGAATACCTTGGGTTCCATCACATCTGCTCAGGCCACCATTTTCCTCTATAGGCAGTACCACCCTTTCTGAATAATAAAAGTTTCGAAAGATGAAGTCATTATACATTTTTTATTTTTTAAAAATTTTTAGCTTATTTATTTATTTTGAGAGAGAGAGAAAAAAAGCACAAGTTGAGGAGGGGCAGAGAAAAAGAATCGCAACCAGGCTTCGTGCTGTCAGCGCAGAGTCTGATGCAGGGCTCGATCCCACAAACCGTGAGATCATGATCTAAGCCAGAATCAAGAGTTGGACACTTAACTATCTGAGCCACCTGGGCACCCAGAAGTCATTATACTTTTAAATAATCTTCACAGTGCCTTTTGCAGTATGCCACAGACTTCCCTAAAAAGATTTGGTAAGTGAACACAAGAATATAAAAGGTAAGACTGAGGGAAACAGATTGTCTGACCATCTCAGAAAAAAAGAAAATTATGTTCAGAACTTGCAGCTGCCTGAAGGGAGATATTCTCACCACTGCTACGGCACCTGCTCATTTCCCAGAATCCATTGCATTCTTGTTTAGCACGTTTCATCACGGAAGTTAAATTCCATCACCACCGATTCTAGAAGATTCTCCAAGTTGATCTCTTGTACTATAATTTTGTAGCAAAGGCCTAAGTTGTTCCAGTGTTATCACAAGAAGCCTCCAATACAAAGGGACACAGCCAAGTCAAGCTACCCAGAAGCAAGAACAACCATGGATGAAGAATAAGAACATTCCGGGGCACCAGGACTTACCATGTGAGGGAGGGTGGCAGTTTCTAGAAGAAGAGAACCAGTCCCTAGCCCTGAAGAATAAATTTCCCTCTCTCTTCATGCCTTAAGCTTCAATCCTGTCTTTCTGGATGATTAATGTTCCTTTTAGGAGAAACCATGCTTACCAAACAAGGCAATAAGAAATTGCATTCAACAGCAGCATTATTTATAATAACCAAAAAGTGGAAGCAACTGAAATGTCCATCAATAGATTAATGGATAAGAAAATGTAGGATATACATATAACAGAATAGTACTTGCCTTAAAAAAGAAGGAAATTCTGGGGCGCCTGGGTGGCTGAGTCAGTTGAGTGTCTGACTGAGGTCATGATACATGGTTCATGGGTTCAAACCCCACATAGGGCTCTCTGCTGTCAGTGCAGAGCCACTTTGGATCCTATGTCCCCCTCTCTCTCTGCACCTTCCCCACTTGTGCTCACTCTCTCTCTCTCAAAAATAAACATTAAAAATTTTTTTAACAGAGTGGGGAAGGAAATCCTGACACTTGCTCTAACATAGATGAATCTTGAGGACATTAAGCTGAGTGAAAATAAACCAGTCACCAAAAGTCACAAAAGGACAAACATCACTTGATTCCATTCATATAAGGACAACTCTACCTAAAATAGTTACATTCATAGAGACAGAACATTGAATAGTGGTTCCAAGGGTTTGGGAGCAGAGAGGAAGGTGGGTTATTGTCTAATGGTGACAGAGTTTCAGTTTTTCAGGATGAAAAGAGCTCTGGAGGTGGATGTAGATGGCAGTAATGGCTGCACAGTAAGAATATACTTAATATCACTGAGCTGTACTCTAAAGAATGGTGATGGGGCGCCTGGGTGGCTCAGTCAGTTGAGCATCGGACTTTGGCTCAGGTCATGATATCATGGCTTATGAGTTTGAGCCCGGCATCAGGCTTTGTGCTGACCGTTCAGAGCCTGGAGCCTGCTTCAGATTCTGTGTCTCCTTCTCTCTCTGCCCCTCCCTTGCTCATTCTCTCTCTCTCTCTCAAAAATAAACAAACATTAAAATAAATAAATAAATAAATAAATAAAGTGGTAAATTTTATGTTAGATATAAAAAATGTTTTTAAGTTGGATTCAGAAAAAAACAACAACAATCAGTTCAGATCAGGAAGTGCAGAAAAGATACCATGAATCCATGAATGAGCTTACATTCTGGCATCTCAACTGGACCTGCAAAGTCAAGTGAAAGTCTACCATGTGGGAGTGTTAAGCCCATTCCAGGAAGAAGAGAAAGAGCAAAAGAGAATGAATGAAGCTTGCCTGGGGACCCACAGAAGTCTATACAGCTACTGTGGGCGGTTTGCATGAAGACCTTATGGGAGAAAAGAATGGAAAAACGCACAAAAGCAAGGGTGTGGAAGACTTTTCATAGTACAAGTTGGCAGTTTCCTCTCTGAAGTAGATTCCCCTCCAAACCTCTAAGGCATCCATGGAGCTCCCTATATGAGTTCTCACACCTGTTAAAGGAGTATTGCCTCCATTTGGTCTAAGAGAGAATATGAATCAGGCCTAAATGGAAAATTCTGTGGCCTCTGTAAGCCACAAAAGAGCCCTTGCTTGGTCCCCTGATTTCCCTCCTTCCTGGCCCTGCTATGCACACTTTTCCAAATTGTCCCAGGTGACCCCTTCCAAGAACTCCAAGATCTGGCAAAGGCTAAATGTGGCCCTGCTTAGACAACCAAAAGGAAAGCATTAATGCCAGATCTTTTTTGGCAGAGAGTATGGTTATCCATGCTCCAGTCTACAGGGAGAAGGGTAGCCTGTCCTCTGAAGAGAACAGTTCAGAGGTCCTTGTGGCGTGAAGGCCAGAGTTGCATGCACACTCAAATAGGCCAGGCCTTCAGTGCATACATTGCTTGGGATCCAACTTTTCCAAAGCCCAGTAGAAAACCTGGTATTCTCCCTACTTCTACCACCATCTTTCTTAGCACATAGACTGATATTGCACTGATATTGATAGCTATTCAATGACATTTATCTCCCCTATGAGCCCCTGACTTCCTTAAGGACGGGGGCTATTTTGTTATCTTTCTATCAGTGGTGCCTAGAAATGTGCTCAATAAATTCAGTAAATGGATGGAAGGATGGATGGATGGATGGGTGGGTGGATGGATGGATGAGCTCCCAATCTTGAGGGTAGCTTTCTCCTTACGTAAGGTTGCATTGCTAGCCAATACAACAGAGATTACTGATTAAAGATGGCTGTGGAGTCATGTGTCCTGGGTTCAAGACCTGGCTCTGTCACTGAGTACCCTGTTTGTCTCCCAGGGATCCCATTCCCTCACCCATAAAATGAAGATTTAAATAAAAATTCATGGTAGTGATCGAATGTGACAATATATGGAAAGTGCTTGGCATAAATGCACAATGATTACATGTTAATCGTTAACTTTGCTCTTAGCGGTGCCTGCACATGCCAGAGATGGCACTGTGGACTCTGGCCAAGAGAAGGTCAAATAGGCAAGCTTCCAGGACCCAGGCAGGCAGATGAAATCAAGACTCTGCTCAACGAAACACTTCAGTACTCCAGAGAGGTGGGCATCACTATTTACTAGGATCTGGTGATGTAGCACCTCAGAATGGGAAACCAGTTGGATTATTTCTATTACATGAGAAGTCAGTCAAACAAACAGCCCCACAGTGCTGCACGATGCCAGGGGCATCATTCTTAGACTAGACCACGCCTTATAGTCGTCTACGTAGACCACATCTGCTGGACAAACCTTTGTTCACCTTCTTCTGTGGCCCATTTGTTCCCAAAGGCTGATTGCCTTGGGGAAATCAAGATGGACCAGAAACTAGGCTTTGAGTCCCAGATCCACATTGGACTAGCTGTCTAAACTTCACCAAGTTTTTTAACTTCCCTGGGTCTTGAATTATTAATCTTTACAAGAGTGATGATCACAATTGTCACATACAAGTAACGGAAGGCTAGGTGAAATGACTATGTAATATGAGTCATAAGAGTCCGGTAATAGCATTAGTAATTCCATATGAGCCATAATTTTCGTTGCTATTCCACTTTTTTAAAAAAATTAAAAATTTTATTTGGGGGGGGGCAGGCAGAGGGCAAGAGAGAGCATCTCAACCAGGCTCCACACTCAGCATGGAGCCTGACGAAGGGCTTGATCCCATGACGCTGGGATCACGACCTGAGTTGAAATCAAGAGTCAGACGCTCAACCAACTGAGCCACTCGGGCACCCTTGTTAATTGTACTTTTTGATGCAAGATCTGTCAGCCAGAAAGATTCTAACTAAACGATGCTGAACTCAAAACACATCTTGTAAATTGTCCATCCTGACCTCAGGGAAAGTTATCCTTATAAGAGACCATCTTTCCCTACCCAAAGTTATCCTCTTAATTATAATTAAATAATGAATAAAATAAAATTACAAACTATATTATACATGTACTAAAATTATAATAGTAAATAAAACTATACATAAATAAACCTTACTTACCAGTAAAGCCATCCAGAGTGTTTCCTGCAATCAGAGTCCTCCATGTAACAAACATACAGTCGCATTCTCTTCCTATTAAGCAAAGAGGCAAGGTCCTTGGTAACCTTGTAGAACGAAGTCACCTCTACCTCAGTGTCCCCAGTGCTTTCTGAGCTCCCATTAACCTTGGCTCTGAAGTTGGGCTTGTAAACAAAGGTCCCATTAAGCAGCACTGTCTACCCACACCTGCAGGTACAAATGTCTCCCATGACAGGGGACACCCAGGACATGCACTCTGCCCAATGGCCCACTCTGCTTGATTGGTCAGGTCCCTGGTCTGCTCCTGCTGCTCCATTGGTATCCCTAACTCTCCCTTCAAATGCAAAACACTACTTCAACTTTTCTGGTCACAGGCTTAGTTACATGCTTAAAGGGGCACGTATAGGGCTAAACACAGGTGTTCAGAAAATGTGACCATTTTCCAAAGCCACCTCTTTTTCCTCCCAGATCCTATTAAACTGTCGCTGTAGGTGACGCTCCCAGTTGAGGTTTCCTGGACTTGTGGGTTTAGACTTTGTCAGAGATAAAAGTCTTCCTTGTTTCTTTCAGAATTGCATTTGTATTACTTTCTGGATGAATATAAGACTTTACATAGAACTCTTCCTGATACACAGATTAAAAATTTTTTTTAACATTTATTCATTTTTGAGAGACAGAGAAAGACAGAGCATGAGTAGGGGAGGGGCAGAAAGAGAGAGGGAGACAGAGAATCCGAAGCAGGCTCCAGGCTCTGAGCTGTCAGCAGAGAGCCCGAAGTGGGCTCAAACCCATGAACCATGATATCATGACCTGAACTGAAGTCGTATGCTCAACCGACTGAGCCACCAACGTGTCCCCAGATTTAAAACACCACATTGAGGGGAAGGGGCACCTGGGTGGCTAGTCAGTTGGTTAAGCGTCCAACTCTCGATTTTGGCTAAGGTCATGATCTCACAGTCCATGAGATTGAGCCTCACGTCAGGCTCTGCTCTATCAGTGCAGAACCTGCTTGGGATTCTCTCTCTCTCTCCCTCTCTCTCTCGCTCTCGCTCTCTCTCTGTCTCTGTCTCTCTGTCTCAGTCTCTCTTCCCCTCCTCTGCTTGCACACATTCTCTCTCTATCAAAATACATAAACTTTGAAAACAATCACATCGAGGGGTTAAACCTGCCTAGTCATACATAAACACCTTATCTTAAACATTTAAACATACTTACTAAAACTTAATTTTTCTAATGAAAAGAAGCCCTTAATGAAAAGAGTGGTGGTGGCATTGCTACAGCTAGTGATTAACTTTCTGGCTTTTCTTCACAAGATTCTCGTATCTCTATTCTTCACCCATAAGTAAAGGAAAGTGAATACATGTTCATCAGGGGGATAGTGACGTACCCCAAGAGATTGCCTTTAGAAAGTATTTAAGTCTACGGTGCTGCGCTAGAATCTCTGTCACTAAAATAGAAGCTAGATATGGGCTGTTACTGTCACTTCTTGACTTCTGGTTTGTAATTTTAGCACCTATCAGGGTCCAGTATTCTCTTTGGCAAGGTCTTGTAATTGGGGTACACTGCCACCAAGTGGTAGTAATTGCCATGGTCATATTAAAAATCAACCTAATCTGTGCCTGCAATTCACGGGCCATCTATTCAACAAATACAGTATATGAACCAAGGACTGTCTACTTTTGAATAGTGAATATATGAATCTTTATCAAAATAGTTTAAGATTATACACATTTTTCCAAGGACTATAAAGCAATTTCAGAAAGAAAGAAATATGTGTGGTAATAACCATCATCTGGTAATAATCCACACAATCACTGAACATCTATTGGGTTTAAATTTTTTTTAATGTTTATTTCATTTTTGAGAGAGAGACAGAGCATGAGCAGGGGAGGGGCAGAGAGAGAGGGAGACACAAAATGTGAAGCTGAGCTATCAGCACAGAGCCAGACGCGGGGCTTGAACTCACGAACTGTGAGATCATGACCTCAGCTGAAACTGGATGCTTAACCAACTGAGCCACCCAGGCACCCCAAACATCTATTGGATTTAAAGGAAAGGTCCCAAGGACAAGCAAGACCGTAGCCCCTGAACTTCAGTAATTAATTAGACCTGTACAAATAACTGACTCACTAGTCAACAAACATTGCCAAGCACCTACTACATGAGGGCTATAGGATAAGTACTTACAAAATGCTGTGAGAACAGAGAAAGGTAAGATTGATTCGGGCAGTGAAATTCAAAGAAGGATTCGCCAAGAAGACAGAAATTTGTGCACGGCTTTAAGAAACAAATAATCTTTTGAAAACCAGAAGGGGCAGTGAAGGGCATTATAAACAGAAGAATTAATACTAATGAGGCACAGAAGTAGAAAGTACTTTTGGAGAAGATGAACCTGGAAAGCAGGCAGGTGGAGGGCACTGAGCACACACTGAGAAACACGAATCGTCCGCCATATGCAATCGGGAAGACTTTGAAGAAGAGAGATGAAATTCATCCTCATGGCCGTACATCAGCAAGAATCATCAGCTAACAGTTGGGCAGACAGACAGGCTCAGGGCTGTCTGCTTAGGGAACACGAAAGAGGAACACATTCTATTTTTGCACTTGGACCCCAAACTTTTACAGAGTCTTAGTTTTCTGAGATGCAAGGGGATCCGGGAAAGGAAAGCCAGGAAGAGAGGGAGGCCCAGAGGGAAGGAAGAAGGAGAGAAGTTTGGTGACTTTGGTTAAAATCCAACAACCATTGGTTCCTCGGAGCCCGGCAATCATTTGAGCTCAAACCTGCCCCCGGTTGGACTCCTCAAAATTGATTTCTGCAAGATGCCGAACCCTGAATACACCTATCGCATATGTTAAATTGCTTCTTTAAATGGGTTTGGAGAGTGGCTTCAGTAACCAGCATTGCAAGAATAGCGATGGATATGTATTGTAGGACTGGCGGGGTTTTTTAATTGCAGAAAAGCATTGTTCTCACTGACATTCGTGAATGTGTTTGCTTCCCAGCAGACACCCATGACAGATGAACAGGGCGTGCTCTCCAAACGAAGGCTGGAGGCCATAGAGAGTGAGGCTGGAGTCTGTGGGGCAAAGACACCAGACAGATGGTCCCTGGACACCTACTCCCCCGTCCCAGGATTCCCACGTGCGCCAGTGCCTATAATCAGAGACTCTGTCACCAGCCAGAGAAGTCAATATTGTTTCCCGGGGGTCCAGCAGTGGGCAGCCTGGGTGAGGTTGTTTTAGGTAACAGAAAAGTCTTGACACCAGAGGATGCTCCTCCCGTCTCCAGTGAGACCAGTTGAAGCCCAGCAGGGCCGTTCAGCCTGGGAAGCACCAAGCCTTTGTCCTGCACCTTCTTCCTGCAAGAGCCGCACAGAATCCTTTGCTGAAAAACTGGGCTCTGTGAACTCGGCTGAAGGCACCCTGGCAGAGGAGGAAAGATGGGTGCCCACCTCTTAGGGGGCTCATGAGTGGGTCCCTTGATGGGCTTCCAGGGAGAGATGGCTGTTGGGAGTCAGGTAAGCTGCCTGAGCTGTGTGAGTGCTCTCAGCCTCAGGTTCTCCATCTGTTAAACTGAGGGCACAAACGTGGCAGCTCATGGAGCTGTAAGGACCAGACAGAAAAGTGCCACAGGAGATACTGGTGAACCCCTCCATAGAGGGGCATGGGGTTCACTGGGGCTTCATTACATTTAAGTGACGTCATGGTCCAGGTAGACAGGGGTGTGGTTGCTGCCCTCTGAGTGGGAGACGCTGAAAAAGCCACCAGGCTGGGGGTGAGTGCCTGGCACACATAACAGACCCTTCCACAAACTATATCTGCCCCTGGCTATGCGTGCAAGGTAGGGATGATATACGGATGGGGTGCGTCGTGTAGAGTACAATCCCAGATTCTGCTGCCCCTATCTGTTTTTGTACCTCAAGATCCCTGCAGAGGGGTGCATTTGTCCATCACTCCCTCCATCACCCTGCTAAGTACATCTGGGGGTCACCAAGTGATGTGCCCAAGTCCAATCAGCTGACACCTGCTGGGTTGTCTTCTTCCCCTCCCAGTGGGGCTGGGGGACACCATCTCCACCCAGGCAAGCTTCCTCATGAGGACACTGGTCACGCCGACAAACAAGTGGCCAGTGTTTTCCCCAGAGCCAACACCAGGCCAGAACTGCCTCCAAATCCGCTGCGGAAGAAGGCAGGATGCCTCTGACGGCAGGTTAAATAGGACTATGCGTCCTTTGACCCTCCTCCTGACCAGGAGTGGGTCTACTTCCTCTCCCCTTGAATGTGGGCTGGACTGTGACAACTTGGCCCAAGAAAATATGTGAACGTGAAGTCGTCCCAGCCTATAACAGGACTAGCAGTTTCTGTCATGCTCTCCCGGGACCCTGAGCCGCCATGTTGGATCACGGCCACCCTGCTGGAGAGCCCATACAGAAAAAGACACAGGCTTGGCTGACCCAAACAATCCAGCCATCCCCTGCCAACATGCCAGGGATGTGAATGAAGCCATCTTAGACCAGAGCATAAGATCTACACCCTGAGGAGGGCCAGCAGACCCACATAAACCTTGAGATCTAATTAAATGGTGGTTGTGTGAAGCCACTATGTTTGGGAATAGACTGTGTCCGGCGGCCACAGATGATCGAACCAACTTCTCTCTCTCCTCCAGCTCCGTTGCTCTGTTTCACACCAACGGCGAAGCAATGTTGTTTATGTTCTGACTTAAGACTGTATATTAGGTCTCTAAGGTTTATTTCACAACCAGCCCTCATTAGAAACCCACACTTTACCCCCCAGCACCACCATCCATGGGGAGAGTGGGCTAGGAAATCCCGTCCTCAGAATTACCGCATTCCTCCCACAACCAAGGGCCCAGGCTCAATGAGTGTGCCTGACCCCTGCATTCCTTCAGGATGACTTTTCTTTCTCACCAGAAGCTGCTCAGACTCTCATGCAAAGGCTCAGACATGTGTAGCCTGCAAGGCAGCTGATCGCATCACGCAGCTCAGGGTTAAGCTGAAACCCTTTTCTGTCCGTTAGCAAAGTGGGGGACATCCTCACAACGCCCACGGCTTTCACTTCCCCACCGCGTCTCTCATAAGAAAAATGAGGCGCCTCTTAGGCCTCTTTCCTCCCAAGATGGGCCTGGATTTCAAGGACTTTAAAGGGTGCTGTTAGCACTGTCCAGGCTGAGGATTTTCAATAGGTTTTGGCACATCAGTGGAACACGCTGGAATATTGTCAACACAGATTCTGGAGCTGCTCAGGGCTGTGCACGGGGGCGGCCACAGGTCAGATAAGATCTGTCTGGCATGCATTCTGCCTGTGGAGAAGCATGGAGTCCTCTCGATTCAATTCCCATCCGTTTCAAGATAAATAGGGGATCTGGGAAAACCGGGTCTTGTACCGTCACTCCGAGTTAGTGGCGTGGAGATTGACAATGATTTATCAAAGTTCAGTCTGTGTGAGGTTTTGGGATCCAAACACTTACTAGATTAGAACCTGCTGGCATTTCCTACGTGAGCCTTCGAAAGATGTTGGTATCAGGTCAGCGTGTGCGTCCATAGGCAGGACGTCAACACACAGTGACAACACACCGTCTATAGGATAATGGCAGTCTTGAAGCAGACAGGATCAGGGAGCCATTCCGGCGCCCCATGAATCGCCCAGTGGGTTGTCATTTTACCACTTCCAGTCACTCATTTCAACAGCGTGGCAAGGTTGCTACTGTGTCCTTCTCTTACGGGTGAGAAAATGTGAGCCCACAGAAATGGTGGTCGAGTTGATACATGGCGGGGACAGAATTCAAATGTGGCTTTTTTTTTTGATGCCAGATCTGTGCTCCTAATGTTCACCTGTCTACCTGTAGTGACCCTCTCTCATTCTGGCCACCCAGAAGTCATGGCTTTATCTTTTTTTTTTTTTTTTAAGTTTATTTATTTAAGGGGGGGGGGCAGAGAAAGAGGAAGAGAGAGAGGATCCCAAGCAGGCTCTGCACTGTGAACACAGAGCCTGGCACAGGGCTTGAACTCACAACCCACGAGATCGTGATCTGAGCCGAAATCAAGAGCTGGATGCCCAACCGATGAAGCTACCCAGGTGCCCCTAGGCTTTCTTCCCTTGGTACTGAACCTCGTTCGCTTCCCCGTCGTGATGCGTCTTGATACGAATGTCAGTCAAAGTCTCCCCCCACCCCCACCCCTACCCTCACCTCTGGGCAAGGACTGCCATCACTGGACTCTGACTCTCGGATCTGGGAAATGCTGGAACAGGTCTACACCAACAGTGGCTGTCGGCACTTCACACGCCCGGCAGGACCCTCTCCGCCCTGAGCTACTCTGCACCCAGTCAGCAAGTTATCTTTGTCTGTTTAAATCAATTGCCAGGGTAACCCAAGAATTCAGACACAGGGCCCCAGCAAAAGCCCCTTTCAGTTGGAGCGCCTGGGTGGCTCAGTCGGTTAAGCGTCTGACTTCAGCTCAGGTCATGATCTCACGGTTTGTGGGTTCGAGCCCCGCGTTGGGCTCTGTGCTGACAGCTCGGAGCCTGGAGCCTGCTTCGGATTCTGTGTCCCCACCCCTCTGCCCCTCCCCAACTAGCACTGTCTCTCTCTCTTTCTAAAATGAATAAACATTTTTTTATAGTTTTTATTTATTTTTGAGACAGAGAGAGACAGAGCATGAGCAGGGGAGGGGCAGAGACAGAGAGAGAGGGAGACACAGAATCCGAAGCAGGCTCCAGGCCCTGAGCTGCCAGCACAGAGCCCGACGCGGGGCTCGAACCCACGAACCGCGAGATCACGACCTGAGCCGAAGTCAGACACTTAACCAGCTGAGCCACCCAGGAGCCTCAAATAAATATTCTTTAAAAAACGTTTTAAGTCCTTTGCAGCATATGCTACTTTAATTTCTAATTCCTTCAGTTCCAATGTGAACGTTAGAAAACATGAAATACTACGTGTCCTTCACTGATGATTATGTAACAGGATCTCAGATGGGATATTTCCTGCTGTCTCAGAATTAACAGCCAGAACCCAAAACTGGAGTCAGAGAGGTAAGAAATATCACACATTCTCAAAAGAACCAAAAACAAGAGAAACCTCCCTTGGAGCTTGTTACGGGGCAAACTGGCTGTGTCGAACTTTTATTTTCTTTCTTTTTCTTTAATGCTTATTTATCTTTGAGACAGAAAGAGAGAGAAAGTGAGCGGGGGAGGGGCAGAGAAAGAGAGAGACACAGAATCCGAAGCAGGCTCCAGGCTCTGAGCTGTCAGCACAGCGCCCAATGCGTGGATCAAACCCATGGACCGCAAGATCATGACCTGCGTGGAAGTCGGATGCTTAACCGACTGAGCCAACTAGGCTCCCCTACCATGGCTTTTCTTTTCTGTATTCTGGTGATTTGTTGTCTTGGGGATTTGCTGGCCATGGAGGGACGCAGTTCCCAGCAAATGACGAGCTCCTGAGATGACCATTCAAATGCCAGCCAACCAGTCTAGAAGCCACACTTCCAACAGCTTTTAGACTCTCACACTCTGGGCCACTATCCACCTGCCTTGATCACCACCAGGGCCAGGTACCAGCCAGCTAGGATGACCCCCATGCCCCAGAGGCAGCTGAAACTATTCAAACGGCCCAGCCTGAGCCTGCTCACCTATTCCTTCTGGAAGAAACCACAACAAAACTCCTGCCTGCAGCTCTCTTTCCCCCCTCTCCCCTCACCCCTGGGGACTCATGACTGGCTCCGCTGGTGGCCCCGTGTGCCACGTCTCCTATTTCTTGGGCATCATGCGTAGGATAAACGTCTTACTTCATGACAGTCATTTCTGCGGCTGCATGCCTCCCCACGCCTGATGAAAACAAAGCTCAGGTGCCCTTAAAACACCAGCCTTGCTCCCCAGAAACTCCCCACCCCCTTTAAACCCTCTTTAAAAGATTATAAGTAGAGGTGACCTCAGCGTCAGGAGAAACAAGGAAGGGGAGAGAATCCGACACAATGTCCTATGGTAACGACAGGGACCCGCAGGACGCTGATGGGCCACTCTGTTCCCCAACTAGGGATCCCCCATTCTTAACAGACTTGCTAAGCTGTGCGTGTGTCTGTCTGGACAGGAGAAAAGAGACCTGGAGGCAAGTGGAGGGGATGATCACCGAGCATAGCTCGGCCCACCGCTGGGCATGGCCAGGACGCATGTGTCCCATGGGTCCGGCGGACACCGTGAAGTGCGGCTGGGCTTGGGCCATGGGCCATCTTTCCGGTACCCCACCGAGAAGGCTGGCCGCCAGGCAAGCCGACTTTAATAATGGAGATGACGAAGAACGGACATCAGTCCAGAGCCAGAACGCCTGTGTGAGGGAAGCGGCAGTAAGGGAGGCCCCACAGGGCGTTCCGGAGACTTCAAGCAACACCCCCAAGATGGCCAGCGTCTGGACATCTGCCACACCACACAGAGCTCATAACTGGCTGGCTAGTGTCAACCACAGCAGTGGCAGGAGCTGCCTAGGGAACCCTGCAGATGGGCCCAGCTGGGGGAAACGGAATGAGGGGCACCGGGCAGAGGGGGCTGGGAGGCTCTTCATGACCCGGGGTGGCAAGAAAGGAGCTTCTGGGTGCTTTCTAGTTCTTTTATTTTTTAAACATATTTATTAGCAAATCCCTTTTTTAAACTGTGTATTTATTTTTAAGAGAGACAGAGCATGAGCAGGGGAGGGGCAGGGAGAGAGGGAGACACAGCATCCGAAGCAGCCTCCAGGCTCTGAGCTGTCAGCACAGAGCCCAATGTGGGGCTTGAACCCACGAACTGTGAGATCATGACCTGAGCTGAAGTCGGACACTTAATTGACTGAGCCACCCAGGCGCCCCAAGGGCGCATCACATTTTAAAACACAATGGAGATAATAAGCAACATACTACATGCTGAAGAAAACTAATCAAGGAATTAAAACCAGCTTAAGAAATCTTCTCAGGATTTAAAGAAAAGGACAAAGAGAAGCTCTACTTAATGTACTAAGGGGGGAAAAAAAGTATAAATACTTGAAAGGAAGAACAGAAATGACCATAATTTGATGATTCCATAATTGCCTTCCCAGAAAATCTAAAAGCAACAGCTAAAGAATGATTCAGCTAATAAGATGATTAATAAGTTCGCTATTCGCAAAGTGGTTTAAAAAAGAAAAAATGGAAAAAGATGGAAAGGTAACTTAAAACCCATGAGAGTTAAATTAACAGTAAACAAAAAATGTATCACCATTGCTTATTAAGTGCTTACTAAAGTTATATAGTGTTTATTACTCAGCAAATTAGCAAAAAATTAAATAATTCACCAGTCATTGCCAAGGACAGAGGGAAATTAGCCTACTTACAGATCAGTGGTGGGAAGATACAGGCTGTAGGCAATTAGGCAATATGTTTATGTGTTTTAGAACCTTTGCATACCTTTTGATCCAGCAACCTCACTTCCAGGAATTTATTGTAAGGAAATAATCATGACAGTGCACAAATATATATATACAATGATTGGCATCATGGCACTGGTAACAATGGCGAGTTATTGGAAACAACCTAAGTTTCTGACAATCGGGCACCGATTCAATAAGTTATGGTATATCTATACAATGGGAAAATGTTTACCCGTTAAGCTACAATGGCAGAAAAAAATTAAGAAGCGAAAAAGTGTATGATCAAGTATGTAAAAATGACTCATTTTTTAATGTTTTTATTTATTGTTGAGAGAGAGCACGAGCAGGGGAGGGACAGAGAGACAGGGAGACACAGAATCTGAAGGAGGCTCCAGGCTCTGAGCTGTCAGCACAGAGCCGGACACGGGGCTCGAACTCACAATCCACGAGATCATGACTTGAGCCGAAGATGGACATTTAACTGACTGAGACACCCAGGCACCCCTAAAAATGACGTCTAAAGATGACTTCTTACATGATTCCATTACCTACCTATCCTCCTGGAATTGTGTTAAAATCAAGGCAGTGACCTGGTGACTTCATTTTTTACCTTCCCTCTGGTGTTTTCTAAACATTCCAAAATTAACATGAAGTACCCTTTGTTTTCACTTTTGTTTTTCAAAAGCTATTTTAATACTTTCCCTTAAGTCTGTCTCATCATTGGGATGGCAGGTGTGACGGAATTTTGAACATGGGCTGAGGATCTCACCTACCTCTGATTTGAAGGATTTTACACGTTTTTGAGTTTGATGTATAAAGTTGTAAAGAGATCAAAAGAGACTCAAAGATGAGAGCATGAAGGGCACCTGGGGTGGCTCAGTCGGTTGAGCGCTCAACTTCGGCTGAGGGCATGATCTCATAGTTCGTGGGTTCGAGCCCCGCGTTGGGCTCTGTGCTGACAGCTCAGATCCTGGAGCCTGTTTCAGATCCTGTGTCTCCCTCTCTCTCTCTGCCCCTCCCCTGCTCACGCTCTGTCTCTCTGTGTCTCTCAAAAATGTTAAAAAAAAATTTTTTAAAAGATGAGAGCATGAAAATATACGTCTCTGCGCAGATTTGAACTCACAGACTCAGGAGCACAACAAATGCGACCGTAGACAAGAGGTTATGAGGGAGGGTAGGGGGAAGAAACTTATAACTTTGCTGAATTTTTTCTTCTGTTTAAATTCTGGTTGAATAAGTAAGCTACCAGCTAAGTTCCCTGAGCTGGGGAAATTTGCTAGACTTTTAGTAGCAGATGAAAATATCCACAGGGTTTGGCCGAATGCAGACCTGGGGAAAACACTCAGTTCTCTGCATTTTCCCTTTGTTCTCTAGTCACCCTGCCCTGCCCACACCCTCATTTCTTCTAGAAGCCACACAAGCTAGATTTTCTTATCTTGTACGATGGCATTTAGAGCTTATTGGCTTGGTAGAGCTAGTCTGAAGTACACTGACTGTCGAGAGAAGCGTGTGTTTAACTGAAAGCCTTTCACCCTCCTCATTACAGGTGACACATATTTTGCTAAAGGACCTGGATTTTCTTTATGCAATGCAGCCCCTGCCCATGTCTTGAATATCTGGGGCACAGCAGCACCCACCCCCATCAGTCAATTTGTCTCAGCAATGACTGCAGGAAAGGAGGCATCATTCTAGCAAGCCACCAAAGGGCCACTTGGAAAAGATTTTACAAAGCATAGAGCATGTTCTCAGAGCACTACATCTTCTTACCTTGGCTTGTTTATTCTGGGTCCCCATATGTACTAACCAGACGCCTCCACTTGAAGACAGTTTATTTACCTTGTGAACAGAAGTTTAAGATGACTCCAGACAGGCCATCTGAAATCATTCAAGCACTTGGTGCTGGAGAAAGAGCCACCATCTAGCTTGGGCTTCGCGGCAGGAGCCCAGAATTTGGGGTCTATAATCTGTTATGCTACAGTGTGATGGCACAGACTGATGGAATGTAGTTTAAAAAAAAATCCAAATCAACCCAGCCCTGGGTCTTAGAGGTGCAGAACAGAGCAAAGAGCCTTCCCCTCATTAAGTTTTTATCCCATCTCTGGAGAGCATAATCTTGATTTGTTATTGTGTTTCCCGTAATAAGCCTTCTTGCAAGTAACGAATTCAAATGGCCAGTGACCATACCCACTTGAGTCACAGGCAGGTCTGTATGTGTTCTGCACATTGCAGAGCAAAGGGACCTTTCCGAGCCAGGAGTCGGCCTGCTCTGCTCCAGCGGTGGCCAAGACAGAGCCGAACAGATTCTCCCACACTTGGCTTCTGCAAAAGGCCCCTAATCAGGCCTGCTCTTCACGAGTGCAGGCAGACACAGCAGTCAGGCCCCTGGATCCAAGAACGGCTCTTTTCCACCAACGTCAAACATGTTTCACAGCTGACCTGCCAAGAATGTGAATCCTGCTTCAAGATACACAGTCCGAGACAGCGCGCAGCAGCCAAAAGAGAGACTCGCCATTGAGCCTGCGTCCTGGTATATCCCCTACAGATGGACAGTGTGTATACGGGCTGGCAAGCATCCCAGCCCTTGGCCTTGAACTAGAAGTTCAGGATTACTTCAGAAGTAGATGGAAAAGATAAAGCAACTCTTCCAAATATGCCTTTGTTTTTCCATGGGGATTTGTAAAGTGCAGTCGAGGGGGATGCTCAGGTCAATCCCTTTATGAGCAGAGTGAGCAAGATCGGTCCCGTGACAGCCATATATCTACCACAAAGAGCGCAGGGACACCCAGGCCAGGGGAACCTCTCGGCAGTTAGCGTGCTTAAACTTTTCTCTGACGGTCTGTAGGGCCTCTAGCTCTGCTTTGAAAGGAAGGGCAGGGTTGCACACGGAAGGAACACGGCACCAGGAATAAGGAAGTGTGGATTTTCTGCGTGCTTGGAAAGTTTAGCTTATCTTGCTTACACTCCGTTTTCACATCCTTAAAACAAGAGAGGGACATGGTCCTGAACCAGAGTCCCTCCCCACCATGGATGTGACATCCGATAGTCTTTCCTGTCCCCCAAAGATCCAAGAATACGCACTCCCAACTGGTTGCAAAACGCGGTGCAAAATGGCACTAATCCTTGAGGTGGTGGGAAATCCATGAAGGTGGCGGGAAATCCATGCGGGTGGCATCGCCAGACCCCAGGCAACAATGGCTTGCAGCAAATCATTTAGGTGCTAGGCGGTGGGAAGCACATTCTCCCTGGGTGCTCTCACGCTAGACAGTCTGACAGAAAGAGCTTCGAAGGGAAGTGAGGATAAACTCAGTCTTGAGTGTGAGCTGTCACACTCCGTCATCCAGACCTGCTCCAGCCAAGGATCTACCTACCCCTGGACTCCATGAGCTTTGTTGCTCATGCAAAGAAAATCTGGGGCACCTGAGTGGCCCAGTCGGTTAAGCGTCCAACTCCTCATCTCAGCTCAAGTCGTGATCTCACTGTTCGTGGGTTCAAGCCCCACATCAGGCTCTGTGTTGGCAGTGCAGAGCCTGCTTGGGATTCTCTCTCTCTCTCTCTCTCTCTTTCTGCCCCTCCCCCGCTCATGCTCTCGCTCTCTCAAAAATACTAAAAAAAAAAAAAGCATATCCATGTTAGAAATCGGAGGGGGGAAAGGTACCAAACACACAAGAACAGAAAACTTGAGATAAACCACTAACAAATGTCAAAACCACAATTAAATGGGTCATTTATCTTATTTTCATTACCCCAAAATTTTAACAGAGGATGTAAAAGACCATCGTAGACAAGCAGTCAGAAATGTTTTTGGAAAAGGTTCTTAAAAATTTATCTCCAGGGGCACCTGGCTGGCTCAGCTGGTAGAGCACAAGCTCTTGATCTCAGAGTCATGAGTTCAAGCCCCACACTGGCTGTAGAGATTACTTAAATAAATAAAATTTAAAAAATTATCTCCAAAAAGACTTCAAGCCCAAATGGGGTTCTTTGAGTGGATTCTTTAGAACTTTCCAGGGAAACAAGAAAAAAAGAATTGTCTAAACTATTCTAGAGAATGGAAGTAGGAATTGCAAATCACTTAGTGATTTAATTCCAGAGACAAGAGAAGAGAAAGGGAGAACATCATGGTAGAGGAAACAGGAAAACGATGTCCGCCAGCTGATGAGGGTTTACACTCCCAGGGGCGTCTTGGACCCTGATTGGGGGAAATTTTGCAAGATGCTCGGCTGGTACTCTTCAAAACTCTCAAGGTCCTTAAAAACAAGAAATGACTGATAAATTTATCACAGGGGCGCCTGGGGGGGCTCAATCGGTTGAGCATCTGACTTCGACTTAGGTCATGATCTCATGGTTAGTAAGTTCAAGCTCTACGTTGGGGTCCGTGCTGATAGCTCAGAGCCTGCTTCAAAACCTCTGCCCCCTCTCTCTCTGCCCCTCTCCTGCTTGCACTCTCTCAAAAGTAGATAAACATTGAAAAAAAAATTTATCACAGACCACAGTTTTCATGGGAGACATGAAAACTCACTGTGGTGTGGTGCCGTGAGTTAGAAAGAGATCCTGAAAGACAAAGTTAGAACATTAATGGAAAAAGAGTAGAAATCCAACTGATGGCTTCAGTGTAATTAACAGTATGATTTCCTAATTTTGACAAATTCACCATGGTGATGTAAGAAACTAGGTGAGAGGCACACAAGAACTCTCTGCATTTGTACAACTGCTTTGTGAATCTAAAATTGTTCCAAAATTACAGGGCGCCTGGGGGACTCAGTCGGCTAAGCATCAGGACTCTTGATCTCAGGGTCGTGAGTTCAAGCCCCGAGTTGATGTCAGGGCTGAGCATGGAGCCTACTTAAAAATGGGAAGGAAGGGAAGGGAAGTGGAAGTGGAAGGGGAAGGGAGGGGAGGGGAGGAAAGGAAAAAGAGTTCGATGGATACAAGGGAAATTCAGGGCAAGAACTTTTTTTACAGGCTATGGCTCAGGTGTTCATGAGATCTGCCCATGGAGGCGAGTGGCTCTATCTACCTGGTGAGGGTTATAAGGATAAAAAACACTACTGAGGCTTCTGCTATTAAAGAATGAAAACTTAGGAACTTCAGACCAAACTCCATTCCAGTTTAGGAACCTAATACCTACCTACTTTGAAGAAGTGTTTTCTTTTTTTCCCTTTCTTCCTCTGCCGATTTTGATCAAGGTCAATCCCAAATCGCTTATGCAATGTGTAGGCACGCTCATGTCACAACTGATGCCTTACCTGCCCCCAGGTCAAGGGCTGCAGTACTATTCCGCCCCTGCTGACCCCAAATGGACCTCCACCTCAACTCCCTGGGTATGATCACTAGCAAAATCGCCAGCCAGTTCGCTCCCATGCACAACCCGTGAGCAGACGCCATCTTTAACACGACATACACTTTATCCTCTCCCACCAGCCATGCAATCCCACTCATCAAATCTTTCCACCAAATCTTCAATCACTGAGAAGACAAGTCACTCGATTTCTGCCTGAAACCCACATCCTGATTCAGCACATGCATTCACCTGTCAGGAAAAATTGTGAAAGAACTTTGAAATAAGCAAAAAGGTGTTGGGATCACCCTTTCAGTCAAACACTAAGTACCCCGTTCTGGGTTCTTTGATTCCACAAGACTCTGGACTGTTCACGGTCACTGAGCTGTCTTACCATTCTGTAAGTACAGCCAATGGTCCTTGACCGTGGTAACACAAATGAATTTTGGCCACAAAAAATGCACTTGAGTGTTGCCCTGTGGGTAGTAGCTGGCCGTCCAGCCTCTATTTGAACATCTGTTTCGCTATTTCCTACTGCTTCACATCCATGTGAAGCTTTTCCAATAGTCCTCTGCACTGATCTGTTCTACTGGCTTGTCACGCACCACAAGTTCGTGGCATGATGAACAATGACCTTGAACCAAAGCATGACTTAAAATATTATGCCCTTCACTGCAGGCGTGCAGGTTGATATTTAGCCCCACGGGAATTACAGAGAGCTCACCTGGGCTAAACTTGTTTCTGCCAAGGGGGAATCTCTGCTGGTTTGCACGTATCTACCTAAAAGAGATAATTCTATATCAAACATGCAATCCCTGTGCGTTTTCTCAGCACAGTAAACCACGATGCTTCTCAAGACTTGTTTCAGCATCCCCAGGTGATGGGGAGCATCACCCCTTCCCTTCCGTGGCTACGGTCCATTTCCTTGGCTCCCATAATGCAATCCCCTGCTGACTCTAAAAGTACCAAAGATTATTTGAATGGCGAATTAGATATTTTTGACAGTGCTTTTTGAGACATAACGCATTCACATGCACAAAATGTTGGGGTCCATCAGATCTTTTTAAAAAAAATTTCCTTGATGTTTATTTTTGAGAGAGAGAGAGAGAGACAGAGCATGAGTGGGGGAGGTGCAGAGAGAGAGGGAGACACAGAATATAAAGCAGGCTCCAGGCTCCAAGCTGTCAGCACAGAGCCTGATGTGGGGCTTGAATCCACAGACTATGAAATCAGGAGCTGAGCTGAAGTCAGATGCTTAATCGACTGAGCCACCCAGGTGCCCCAAAGGGGTCCATCAAATCTTTTTTTTTTTTTTATGTTTTGTTTATTTTTGAGAGAGAGACAGTGTGAGCAGGGGAGGGACAGAAAGAGATGGAGACACAGAATCCGAAGACAGGTTCCAGGCTCTGAGCTGGCTATCAGCACAGAGACGGACACGGGGCTGCAACCCACAAACCACGAGATCATGACCTGAGCTGAAGCCAGACGCTTAACCGACTGAGCCACCCAGGTGCCCCAAAATCTTAAGAGGACTTTTTCCTGTTTTAGAACACTCTCAGAATTTCCATGTGACATCCCTTTTGGATTTGGGCCTTGTTTCCCCCACACTCCACAACTGTTTGTTTGTTTAAGGGAAGACGTAGAGTTTCCAGGCTCCATCCGCTGCCCGGGCGGCAATCCCTCACACTGGGATCTGACCACCCCACCCGGCTCCCAGGTCACTTCTCATCGTGAGGGCTCACGCTGCCCTTAAATTCCAGGTTGCAGCCCATCACCGCACCAGTAATCACAGGGCGCAGAGCACGGACATTTTTCCGTTAGGTGCTCTACCGATCTCTGGGCAACACCCCTACTCTGAAGTGTCTGTCGTTCACCCCAGGGACTTAGCCGTAATCCCTGGCTCTTTCACTTAAAAATGGAGAGGCAGCCTAGTGTGGCAGGTTGTGTGGCTCAGATTCAAACGCTGCCTCATAATTTAATAGCCAAGGACACTCACCTCCCTGAGCCCCAGACCCCTCATCCATAGAATGAGGCTAAGCGTAGGACCAACCTCACACAGTTCTTGGCTATTTCAATGAGTTGATCTATGGAAAGCTCTAAATGAGGGCTGAACACACTGCTAACTCTTTAATGAAAGATTAAACATTCTCATAGGAACTGCCATATGGTACAATACCTCCAACTTCCCCATTTGAGTTGATTTTCTCTTACTAGAGAGGCCAACGCAAGGGGAAATCTTCCCATACAGTTTAAGACACAGAAACTGCTTCCCAGTTGAGTGAAAAAGCCATCTCCCGACTGAAGCTTACACTTTTCAGCCAGTTGTTTTCAACAGACACATACTGGTGAATTCTGTCAGCAAAGCTTATGTCGAAGACGTCCAAACAGAGCCCCAAAGCGACTCAACTGCCCAGCATCCACATCTACCTTGAGGCGGCCAAATACACCTTGGACATTTTGGGGGAAGATTCTTCTTTTGTTTCATATAACTGCAAACCTTTGACTGTTTCCCTTGGTTTTTTCAATCTCTACTACGTATTTCCAACTTGCCTACCCGCATTTGCCAAAACCACCATATTCTCATTTCAGGACCTCAAGGGGAGCCCTGATGCCGGGCACGCTGTGTGGCTGAACTCCCTGCTGCCACTCTGGGTCACAGCTGTTTCCAGACTAAGCCTGTCCCTCCATCGGCCTCTCCACACCTCTCCAGGCACCTGTCACCCTTCTCTCCTTGCCATACCCTCACCAACCACTGCCTTTAGGATGCTTGCTACGCTATCCTCAGGCCCCAGCCCACCACCTTCCTCTCTACCAATACTGTGTCTACCATATTTCTTTAAATTTATTTATTTATTTGAGGGATAAAGTGAGAGAGAGAGAGAGAGAGAGAGAGAGAGAGAATGAGCAGGGGAGGGACAGATAGAGGGAGAGAGAGAATCCCAAGCAGACTCCATGCTATCAGCATGGAGCCCAACACGGGGCTCCATCTCATGACCATGAGATCATGACCTGGGCCAAAATCAAGAGCCGGACGCTTAGCCAACTGGGCCACTCAGGTGCCCCAGTGTCTGCAATCTTGAAGCCAAACCAAACACAGACAGCTCTCCCAGAAAAGGTGGCCGGCCGGAGGTAGGCAGAAGGAACAGACGGTACAAACAAAAACTCATGTTTCCTGATCTACTCTCCTTGCGACACTTCTGACACCCAATGTGTGGGAGATTTCCCCACACCAAGAAAGCCTCGCCGTCTCCAGACACCACCTGGATGCCAGCAATTCATTTCTGACACTGACTATCCAGAGTGAGCATGGACCCCACAGGTCAAGGGCACGGCCCCACAAGGCTGCCCCCACCCACGACCTCAGCTACAAGGTGTGAGTCTCAGGCTGTCACCTGTACTTCATGACCAACTGACTAATTTTTGAGAGAGAGAGAGCATAAGTGGGGGAGAGGCAGAGAGACAGGGGACACAGGATCCCAAGCAGGCTCCATGCTGACAGCAGAGAGCCCAAGGCAGGGTTCAAACTCACAAACTCGAGATCATGACCTGAGTCTAAGTCAGATGCTTAACTGACTGAGCCACACAGGCACCCCTAGGGAATTTTTTTAAGAATAAAGGCTCATCACGCAAGCATGATCAGTTATGAACTCAAACTCCAGCCTCCCCTCCGTCCCCAGATGATGGGGGCAGGGATGACAGTTCCAAGCTTCTATTCATGGCTTGATCTTTCTGGCGACCAGCCCCCATTCCGAAGGCCTCCAGGAGCCCACCGAGAATCGCCTCAATAGAACAAAAGACCCCCCCAGGACATTCCAAGGGGGTTAGAAGCTGTGTCAGGAACCAGGGTCAAAGACCACATTTTCGAACAAAAGATGCCCCCAGCACCCCTATCGCTCAGGAAATCACAGGGTTTTAGGAGCTCTGCTCTGGGAGCAGAGACCAAACATATATTTCTTATTCCATCAGAGGGGTCAGTGATCGAGCAGGCTCCAGTGTAAGTGGTAAAAGAGCGAAGCAGCAAGATCCAGGCCACACAGAGAGGATCACCAACCTGGGAGCCGGGGCCGAGGAGGAAAAGTCAGCCTTTCTGCCACTGACCTTGGCAGCACAAATCATATGATTGTCATTGGTCATTAAGGTGGAGGACTCTCCTCCTTTCCATGGAATGCGTTCTGGTTGAGTAACAGGTGATGGACGGCAGGTCTGAGCCTTGGGGTCAAGAGCCTGCTTCAAAGGGGCAGGGCTCTGCCTTTATTATCCGGTGAGATACCCCATCAGCCACCAAATGCTCCTTCTCTCTGTGCACAAAGAGCTTTGGTTACTTTGCTCGGAAATTTTATTATGCTGGGAAGCATTGTGCTTTTTTCCTTCATCTGGCTAGGATGCTGCAAAGGCAGAGACTTCGTTTTTGCTTACTTGGGCCCATTAGTGAAAAATCCTCTTGGCTTACTGTAAGGCTGATTACAGCGGTTTGAGGAATGGATGGTAATGTGCCTCATGTAAGAAGTCTGCAGGTGGTGATCTGATAGAGTTCCTGGAATACGCCCTTCCAGAGACTTGGGTTCCTTCTACCTTTCTTTTTTATCAGCCTTCGCATCTTGGCCTTTCTCCTCATGCTGTGACCTCAGGAGCACCAAATGGCTGCTGTAACTCCAACCATCATAACTGTGTTCCAGGCCAAAACCCCTCTTTCTTCTATCTCTCTTTTTTAAAAGATTTAAAAAAAAAATTTTTTTTTAGGGTGTCTGGGTGGCTCAGTCGGTTGAGTGTCCGACTTTGGCTCAGGTCATGATCTCACGGTTCGTGCGTTCAAGCCCCGCATCAGGCTCTGTGCTGAGAGCTCAGTTGTATCTCATTAGCCAGAACTCTGGGTCAAGGCCATTCCTAGACTGGCTATTAGCAAAGGGCAACAAGATCAGGGTAAAAGAGCTTTGCTCTTTTACCACTTACACTGGTAAGTCAGGGGGAGTTTTGGGACCCAGGACAAGGCTCCCCAGGCATGACTCGGAATCAGTGTGGCCAAACGAGAACTCTTGAGTTTTACCTGCAGGGCCAGGAGCCTGCCCTTTCCGAGATCAGGTAGCTCCGCGGCTCAGCACCCGGGATAAGAGCGAACATGCATTAAGCACTAACTACACGTCAGAACTTGCTCTTCAAGCAGTTACACAAGCCTCAGAACAACCCTATGCGCTCAGTACCATTATTAATCCCATCTTGCAGAGAGAGAAACAGAGTCACTTCCCGAGGCTGCACAATCAATGAGCTGCAGAACTGAGAACAAAGCCCGGGCCAAGTGACCACAGAGGTGGTGTTTCTGGCTAGTGGGTCCCACCGCCTCTCTCCTAGATGGCAGAAGGGTCCTGCAAAGCTGGTGGAATGAATGAATGAATGAATGAATGAATGCTTGAACGCACAGAAGTGCCTTTTTGCAGAAGAAGCCTAAGCTACTTGGGGCTCCCAGTGCCGTTTGAAGTCACTCCTCTCCGTCTGTCTTCTTCATGGGGTCACAGCATTACTACGCGAACCCAGGATTTATGTCCGCTCATTGTGCTCCCAGGGCGAAGGAAGAAACAACCTGACTCTCTCGCTGGGCTTCCTGCGTAACAGAAACTAAGGGAAAGGAGTCCGGCAAAGTGTGGGTGTTATCAGCACCCTGAACCTAAACAACTCCGCATACATGCGAGCCCCCGGCCAAAGAATGAACAAAATGTAAAGCACGTCCAGGCTTCGGCTGCAGCCGTGACAATTCTGGTAGGGTGTCCTGGGCCCCGCTGCAAGAGGAGGGAGGGGAGGGGAGGTGCCAGGTCACCGCAGATCAGAGGCCAGGGCTGTTGCCGCTGTCCCAGCACAGGGCGAACTAGATGCAGGATCCCAGACTTCCAGAGCACGACTGCACACGGCTGCCAAACGTCTCGATATTTCGTCTACCAGCCGCAAGCATCCCAGCAATGGGGGGGGCGACTGCACTGCACTGGTTTCCTCTCTCGAGATCTGGCGCTGCTGCCGACGTAGCCACAGTCTTCCTAAGAACTACCAGAAAGCAGGGGCGCCTGGGGGGCTCAGTCGGTGAAGCATCAGACTTCGGCTCAGGTCATGATCTCAACGGTTCGTGGGTTCGAGCCCTGCGTCAGGCTATGTGCTGACAGCTCAGAGCCTGGAGCCTGCTTCAGATTCTGTGTCTCTCTCTGCCCCACCCCTGTGGCCATAATTTGGTTTGATAAACATCAGTAACTATTCAGTGAGTTTCTTCTTTGGGAGGGTGGCCGGATTTGGCAAATGCAACATGCTGAATGCCCACTTCGGTTCGGATTTCAGGTAAACGGTGAATGCAGGATTAGTAGAAGTCTGTCCCAAAATGCATATATAGTTATTATTTTTTTAAGTTTTTTTAAAAATTTATTTCTGAGGGAGAGAGAGAGAGAGAGACAGCGTGAGCAGGGGAGGGTCAGAGAGAGAGAGGGAGACACAGAATCCAAAACAGGCTCCAGGCTCTGAGCTGTCAGCACAGAGCCCAACGTGGGGCTTGAACCCACGAACCGTGAGATCATGACCTGAGCCGAAGTCGGACGCTTAACCAACCAAGTGAGCCAGCCAGGCGCCCCTATCATCATCATCATCATCATCATCATCATCATCATCATCACACAAAGGCAGAAAGCCAGCCACACACAGCTGAGATCATCTAAATTCTGCT
Source organism: Hyaena hyaena (assembly GCF_003009895.1). Lineage (NCBI taxonomy): Eukaryota > Metazoa > Chordata > Mammalia > Carnivora > Hyaenidae > Hyaena > Hyaena hyaena. Next base: position 234,990 of record NW_024080689.1, read on the forward strand.
TCGGCACAAACAGCTTTCTACCAGAAAAGGACCTTCTGGCGCCTCAGAGCTGCTAGAACAAAGGGTTAACAACACTCTCACTGATGCCTCAGCGGCGGGAACACCGCGTGTCCAGGGAGCACCTAGGATTTGCACAACTCAGACCGTCATGTTCACCAGGGGCGCGACTCAGCTGTGAGGGTGCCTGGGTCCTCTCTCCCTATTTCCGAGAAGTGGGAAAAAGGTGGGTAGAGGGGGCACAACGCCCAGCCGCGTGTTCAGATTCTGCTTCTGGGGCTGAACCTCCCCGCCTCATTCCTGCTAACTCCGCCGACTCTCGCCCAGGACAGGCCCCGGCATGACTATGTGACCGCACGCGGTGGCCGGCGTCCGTGCAGGCCCGTGACCACACTCACAAGAAGCCATCAAAACGGAGCAGTAATGGGGCACCTTGGGGGCTCAGGTGGTGGAGCGTCTGACTCTTGATTTCCGCCCAGGTCGTGATCCCAGGGTTGTGGGATCGAGTCCCGCATCGGGCTCTGCGCTGAGCATGGAGCCTGCTCGAGATTCTCTCTCCCTCTCTGCCCCTTCTCCCACTCTCTGTCAAAAAAAAAAAAAAGGAGGGGGATGTAAGAACACAATGGGGGTGCCTGGGTGCCCCCCGGCAGTCGAACCAGAGAGGAGGTGCCCTGCAGGTGATTTACAAGAACCGCGATGAGGCAGCGCGGGCTGTCGGAACCACACTGCCTCTGGGCCAAAGTGCTTTCCCCCAATAATTTTAACCTCCTGCAATCCAACCAGAAGCAGGAAAACACCCGGCTGTTCACGCCCCACGGTTCTGGCTGGGAAAGGAGGGTGTGCTGGGAAGCACCAATCACCCCAGGGAGCAGAACGCCAAATCCGGCACGGGACCCGCTTGTGTGTCACACAGTAAAGGACACCCAGGGGACGCTCGCCTCCCCGGGAGGCTCTCCCAGGTGGGAGTGAGTCCCCTGGCTCAGAGGAGGAGCGGCAAGTGTGGCCAGCAGAGCGGAGCAATGCTCTCCCCCTGATAAGGAAGCCCCCGGAAGCGGGGGGCCCACCTTGGGGCCGAGATGAACTCTGAGAGCCGAGCTGAGAGGAGCCGGCTATTCTGGGAATCTGATAAGTACGGGGTTTTCCATTTTCCCAGTGTGAGCCGAAGCCGGCCCCCAGAGTCATCACAGCCACCCATCGCTCGCTGCTCCATTCCATCCCATCTAGCCTTAGAATTCTGTGACTTTCATTCAAAACCCTGGGCGGGGGTGTGGGGGGTGTGTGTGTGGCACCTGGGCGGCTCAGGTCACGATCTCACAGTTTGTGGGTTCAAGACCCAAGTGAGGCTCTGTGCTGACGGCTCAGAGCCTTGAGCCTGCTTGGGATTCTGTGTCTCCCTCTCTCTCTGCCCCTCCTCTGTCTCTGTCTCTGTCTCTGTCTCTCTCTCTCTCTCTCTGTGAGAAATAAAGATTGAAAGAAAAAAAACCCAGTGGGGATGGGGCAGCATCTCGTCTCTGCCCTCCCCTCATGGGGAGGACTGGAAAGTAACCTCTGCTGGGCACGCCCGGTGTGTCACATGCCTGTGGCACGCTAGTGCATCCCCGTGACATGCCTTGACATCCTCCCAGGGGTGCACAGAAGGAGAAGGCTCTGAGACAGGCCCCCTCCCCCCCCCGGCCCCCGCCATCCTTGGTCCACGCTCCTGCTGCAGGACACGGGTCCCACCCGCCGGCTGATCCCGGCAGACCCTGGAGACAGGAGGAAGGTGGTGCGGGGGACAGCAGACAAACCAGCCTGTAGATGTGGCGGCTCCCCACACAGATGGGTTAGTGGGTGGTGGGCGGGCTGCCTGCCTCACAGGCCAGCAAGTCGCTGCCAGACATCACTCCAATTCTATCCATTTATTTCCTTTTTATTTCTCCAGTGGCGTTAAGTGCTCTGTTCTATTGGAGGCAGAGGCTCGGAGCAGAGAAACTATGAAAGAGAGAGAGGTCCGCTGTGACGGGAACAGCATCTGTGCCGTGGAAATGCATCCTGCCCCAGACAGGGCTCTCTCTCCACAGCTCTATCTGACCACCATCTGTGTCACTGTCCGCGTAGCCCGCCACCTGGTTTACGCCACCCCCAGGCCATCAAACAAGGACACCCCCATTAAAACATGACCCCCGTGGGGGCTGCTTATCTTCCAGGGATCACGTCTCTCCTCCTAACACCAGTGCTTCAACGCATTAAGGAGGAAAGACAAGGGGCGCCTGGAGGGCTCAGTCAGTTGGGTGTCCAGCTTCAGCTCAGGTCATGATCTTCCGGTTCATGGGTTCGAGCCCCTCGTCGGGCTCTGTGCTGACAGCCCAGAGCCCAGAGCCTACTTCCGATTCTGCGTCTCCCTCTCTCTCTGCTCCTCTCCTGCTTGCACTCTATCTCTCTCTCTCTCAAAAATAAATAAACATTAAAAATTTTAAGAAAAGAAGAAGGAAAGACAAGATACTCCTGAAATCCTTGTTGCACCACATGCTAATTAATTTGGATGTAAATTATAAAAAATAAATTCTAGAAAAAAATGAAAATAAATGGGGGGGGTTGGCCGTTGGGGAAAAAAAAAGAAGGAAAGACAAGAAAATGTGGGGAATTTCAATGGAAAAAAAAAATGAGAGCCTCAGAAACACCACACGAGTGGTAGAGTTGGTGGAGGTCACAGTCATGAACGTACACTGCATATTAAAGGGGCAGCTGGTTAATACGAATGAATCCAATGAGCAGGGAAGTGCGTGGTCACCATGCACTGGACATAGGCATGGGCCCCTGGCCGGGCTGGTCAGGGACCCGGGCCAGTGGCCACCTACTGACTCTGAGTCTCCCTGCTTCCCCCCTCCCCTCCCTCCCCATCCCTGACGGTCAGACTAATTACTCAGCCATGAGCCTTGGGCCCCGGGCTCTGCCTCCAGGGCACCGCAGGCTGAGATAGTAAGAAGGACGCGTCCTGGCCGGCTGCCCTTGGGCTCGTCACTCTGCGCCACCCGCACGTCCATCAGGCTTCCAGGAGACCCTCATGCGCAGTACGCGCATCCGCCGACGCGCATCCTCTGCACAAGCCAGCTCTGTCTCCCTCTCTGGCTCCTCTTCCAAAGTGATTATTTTGCTGCATCCATCCATCCCTGCTGGCTTCTCTCTTTGTATTAGTTTCTCGTGGCTGCTGTAACGAACTCCTGCAAGCTCAGAGACTCAGAAAACAACCAAAATGGACCATCTTACGGCTGCAGAAGTCGCAAGTCCAAAATGGGTTTGTTTCCCTGGAGCAAAATAAAACGTCATCGGGGCCAAGCTGCCTCAGGGGCCCCGAAGGGAGAATCTGTTTCCTTGTCTTCTCCAGGTTCTAGAGGGTTCTGAAGTCCTTGGCTAAGGCCCCTTCCAGCAATTATAACACCCAACCTCTGTTTCTGTCATCACACCCCCTTTCTGGCCCTCCTGCCTCCCTCTTCTTCCATCTTTAAGGACCCTAGCGATTATATCACGCATGGCTGAGTAATCCAAAGCAAATAGCTCCAAATCCTTAATTTAATCAGTGCTGCGAAATCTCTCTAGCCCCGGGAAGTAACATATTCACACGTTCCTGGACTAGGACTTGCACATCTTGGTGGTTGGGGGTGGGGGGGGAAAGTCATGATATTCCCTGTCACTCACTTTAAACTTAGAGTATCGATTGGGGTGCCTGGGTGGCTCAGTTGGTTAAGCATCTGACTTCGGCTCAGGTCATGATTCAGGAGTTCGAGCTCCGCATTGGCGCACTGGACTCTGTGCTGACAGCTCAGAGCCTGGAGCCTGCTTCAGATTCTGTGTCTCCCTCTCTCTCTATGCCCCTCTCCTGCTCATGCTCTGTCTCTCTCTCTCAAAAAAAAAAAAAAAAAAGTAAATATTTTTAAAAAATTATTGAACTTAGAGCACTGTTTTAATTAATCAAGAAAGACCAAATTCTCCCAGATTTTGCTCTTTGCCCATCTCAGCATCCAAACATCCGAAAGCCCACTGCTCAGCCTACAGGGCACCTCCTCTTTATCTGGGATTCATGAAATTGCAAACGCACAGTCAACAAGTCAGAAGTCACCCCAGAGCTCCTGTTAACGCAAAGGAGCCTTTTGTAAGACCTTAGATATCAGCACAGTAGTTATCTTTCAACATACTAATCTCGGTCCAATTCAAATTCATCATTTTCGGAGAGTGCTCCATCCCAGAAAAATACCAACGTATCATCTCCTTACATATTTCCAGGAATGGGGATTTTGTGAACTCTGTGCTCCCCTACACGCAAAGCAGCTCTCAAGATCAAGAAACGTCCCCTCCGATCTCCGATTCCCTTCCTTTGCCCCAGTGGATTTGAAAGCAGCCAACACCTCCTTGTGCACAAGAAAATTTCCGCACACGTAAAAGCTAAGCCTGGAACCAGAGTTTAGGGCTCGCAGCAACTGTCTGGATCATATAATCGATCTGCCCCATTTCCCAGAGGAGTCAGTGCAGGCCTAGAAAGACAGAAGGTCTTCCTCAAATCCAGGCTGCTGTGTGAGTCGTCTGCTCTTAGACTCCTCTCTTCAAGGAGAAATAGTCCCAATTCTTGTCATATTTTTTGCCCACCATTCTTCCCTCTGTCCCTTTGATTATTTTTTTTCCCCAAATTTCCTTGACCTGCTTGCAAAGGCCAAACCCTGCACAAATCTAACTCCACCAGGTGCAGGCTTGGTCCTGGGGTTGTGGGGGGGGGGGGGCACCGCCCTGCGCACAGCTGTGGAAATTCCTCCATCCCAGACCACATTCCTTGGCAAGTGTGTGAGGCCGGGAAGCTGGAGGGCGAACCTCCCTCCCCCCTCCTTCTAGGCCGACACAGTCCAAGGCTGAGGCGGGAGGCATCCGTTTCTCGTGCGTGTGCCCCTCTCCCCGTGGTAAATTGCAAAACTGCCAAAAAACATTTGGTCCACGGGAGTGAGTGAGTGAGACACGGCGCAGGGGCTGAGCTCCCCGAGGCTGGGAAGGCTGCAAGGAGTCAGGTGCACGTGGTCTCCGCTCAAGAAGTTGACGTGCAGGCACTGGAGGCCGCTGGTTGTGGGCTGCAAAGACTCATGAAATCTCTGCATCCTGATTAGCGCCCACACTTTGCTGCCCGGCCCATCCTAGGGGTCCCCACCCGCTCTTCATGCCCTGCACATGGCCCGAAATAGTTTCCATACGTGCTAATCTCATTTACCTACCTGTTACTCCCTGTGTCCATTCTCCCCGCCAGATTCCTCTGCATTCGTTCGTCAGTCCTTGCTCTTGTTCGTATCACGTTTATCTTCAGGTGTGCCTCCCTCATGATGGCAAAGTGGCTGCCAGCAGCGGAAATGGGGGCTTCATGCTTCCTCACTCACATCCACAGAAAGCCACGCCCCATGGAAGGGGGCGCTCTGGACAGATCCCTGTGGCCAGAGGAAAGCTGTTGGCCAACTGGTGAGTGAGGAAGCAGAGCTTCCTAGACTCGCTAACCCAAGCGGGTCGGCCCTGGGGTCCCAAACAAATTCCAGGGCCCCTCCTCCTGGAAGGGCGAGGAGGAGAAACGGAGGCCAGATGCACAGCCAGTGAGCCTCCACAGCAACCAGCCAACCCCATCTGTCTCTCCCAACTACCAGTGTACCCCTGGGGCCCAAATTAGCTGGGCAAGTTCCCAGACAAATTACTAGTCTGTGTACACATCTATTGCATCTGAAACACTATCACATTTTTAAAGCAATGAGTTGAGATTGAGAGACTTCCAGATGCACTGAAAATAGTATTACAAAGACTACTCTGAATGGCCCCATCCATATATACCTACAGTTGTGCAGAATCTTCAAAGAATTCTTCCCAAATTTTAGCCCTAAATTCATTAGGGCAAAAGAGAAGGGCTCCAGCCATCTTGCCAGTCACCAAATCCTCTCAAACCAAGCGCAGATCCCGGAGCGAATGTCATGGCCTGAGTTCAGAGCTCCAACTCGAAGCCTCCCTACAAGGAAAGCACGAGATAGCTCAGCGCCCATGCAGGAAATGGCCGGTGACAAATGGCCCAAGAAATGAACGTTCCAGCATGGCGGAAGGCGACCTACTCAGAGGGAAGGAAGAAACAAACTTTGTAAAGACAGTTAGAGACCTGTAGACTTCCCAATTTTTTTTTTCCATTGTGAATGATTCCCCCGCCCAGTCTGAAAGCACATGGTGGCTTCTCATACTTTGGTATCTGGATTTAGAGAAGCTGCAGTGTCCCCTTCCTTCTACCCCCCTTCTGTGTTCATTCCCAAGCGCCCCTCTTCCCCACCACCCCAAAAGACAAACAAAAATAAACAAATATGTGAAACTTCTTACTTGGAATGAGTCAAGAGTCTGAATGGCTTTTTGCAGCATTCAAAAGGGCTTCCTTCCACTTTGAAGCATTACCAGAGTTGGTTTTGATTTAGAACTGCTTTACAGGGGGGAAGAAATTTTGGCCGCATGAGTCCACGGCAGGGATGGATCAAAATATATCTGGACAATGTGCTCGGATGAAACAATTTTTAGACTGCTCATGGGTTTGGGGGAAGGGGAGCGAAGCTGTGACTTTTATAAAGTCTGAGGGTTTTAAGTTTTCCAGATTCATATAGTTATTTTTTTTAATTTCCCGTAACTAATTTGTAGATTTGTTTCTCCCCTGGATTTGGAGGTTTATTACAGAAATAAAAAGTCACTGGATTTTTCTTTGGCAACAAAAGTGCATAAATACGGATGGGAGGTACAGATATTTAAAAGGTTTGATATAATGCATTTTAAGGGGGTTTGATTTTTTTAAATGTCTTAATCTTTAAAATAAAAAAATTTTTTTTTATTGAGAGAGAGAGAGAGAGCATGAGTAAAGCAGGGGCAGAGAGAGAGGGGGACAAAGGATCTAAAGAGAGCTCTACAACAACAAGCCCAACACAGGGCTCGAACTCACGAACCGTGAGATCATGACCTGAGCCGAAGTCGGACGCTCAACCGACTGAGCCACCCAAGCGCCCCAATTTTTTTTTAATAATTAAAATGTTAGGGCTAAAAGGACTTTGTGAACAGGCTCACCTTTTCATACTGCAGGTGGGGAAACAGAAGTGAAGGATGGGTCCCTAACATTTCGCCCAAAGCTCTTGCCTAACATATGCCTTTCTTCCTCTGGGAGGCATCTTCTCTGGGAAATATCATGTTAAATAAGTAAACCTGTGCTCCTGAGTTAACCTGAACTGAAAGCTTGACATATTCTGTTTTTCCCCTAACACACTGGGCATACATTTTACTAGTGACTCTGCAGAAACATGAAGGATTAATCCTGCAGGAAGTCTGAACTCTGGTCCTCAGCTGAATCAAGGACATTCCCCGTGGACGTTTCCTGACATTCGGTGTTTCTCCAGCAATCCCCTCCACAAGCACTGGTCCCCATGCTTTGGGGAATGAGTATCATCGCCAGACTAGCCCTGACGGAAAATCGTGGGGAGCTGTAAGATCCACAGCGAGAACTCTCTCACCCCTCTGGGGTCCTCTGAGACCACAGGATCTGAGACACAGAAGTGGGCCAGAAGCAGATGGCCGGGGCCCAGCGTCCAGCAGATGGTCTGATCAGGGAGGTCAGGGAGGAAGGGGAGCCGAGGGCAAGCCTTCTGGACGTGTGGGGCTCACTGTGTGCTGGGAAAGATGCCAAAGAGGCAGGATACGTATCCTGTCAGGCGTGGAAAGAAGGTCAGGGCTGTGACTGTGTCTGCATGTCCAGCCAAGGTGTGGGGCTGGGAGGGGAGGTGAGCAGGGGCGCTCCTGGAGACCAGGGCTGAGCCGTGGGGGCGAGGGGGTAGGAGGCAGTCTTCAGTGATGGGGCACAGAATAAGGCGGGGGGGAGGGGGGCGTGTGGATCAAGAGACTTTGGAGGAGGAGGTTTAGACCCAAACACTGTTGAGAATTAAGGACCTAGACCAGCTGAGGGGAGCAGAAGTGGGGGTTATAGGAAGCAGAGGCTGAGAAGATGAATTTCTCACCCGCTTTGTGACTCCCCACATCCTCTCCCTCGTCTCCCTTTGTCATGGGTTGAATTGTGCACACTGCCCATGAAAGGTAGTTCGGAGTCTTAGCCCCCGATTCCACTGATGGTGACCTTCTCTGGAAATAGGGTTGTTGTAGGTGCAACCAGTTAGGATTAGGTCATTCTGGAGTAGCGTGGGCCCTGAACCCACTATGTCGGGGGTCCTCAGAAGAAGAGGGGAGGTGGGACACAGACTCACACAGAGAAGAACAACACAGGAAGACACAGGGGCGCCTGGGTGGCTCAGTCGGTTAAGCGTCCGACTTTGGCTCAGGTCACGATCTCACGGTTCATGGGTTTGAGGCCCGTGTTGGGCTCTCTGCTGTTGGGGAGGAGCCCGCTTTAGATTCTCTATCCATCCCCCTTTATATACCCCTCCCCCACTTGTGTTCTCTCTCAAACACAAATAAATATTTAAAAAAACTGAAGATGCAGACACAGAGGGAAGACAGCTGCGTAAAAATATAGACAGAACCTGGAATGATACTGCCTCACGTCCAGGCGATTCCGGGGCCACCAAAAGCGACAAGGAAGATCCTCTGCTCGGGCCTTCGGAGGGAGCACGGCCCTGCCGACACCTTGAGTTTGGACCCCGTCCCCCTTCCAAGGCTGTGACACAGTGCATTTCTGTCGTTTCTGAGTCACTGGCTTGTACTACTGTCACTTAAGCCTTGGAAAACTAACGCACACCTCTAAGATTCTGCGTCTCAGCCAATTAAGTGAGAGAGAAACAAAATCAAGATGCTTTCAACCAGTTTTTAAATGGATTGGCCCAAATCTACCCAGACATCTGCTGCCCTCACAGGGCTCACTCTTCTTCTGCCCCCCCCCCCCAATGTGATGCCAGACCACGTCCATGGGGAGAAGGGATGGGCTCTTAATGTCAGTTTCCCCAAAGGAGACTTTCTCCCTAAAATCTTCTTTCTCATCTTCTCTCTTAATCCTTTTATATTCTCGAACCAATTGAAAGAATCTAAATGCGGCAGACCAAATTCTCAGAAATTCCTGATGAATATCTGCCTGTGGTGATGGGTCACCTCTGTTTGACAGTTTGTATCTGTTCTGTCTTGGCGCTTAAACCAGACTTTACTTGAACAAATGTTGTAAGTTTTAAAGAGAGCAGAGACTTGCAAATACGATCAAGGAAAGAGAGTCTATTAAAAAAAAAATCCCACCAAAGAGATGTGAAAAAGAACCAACCATGATTTCTAGATGTAAACGTACAATAATTGGGATGAAAAATGGGATGGACGTGCAAGGGGACAAGGCTTGAGTGTGATAGGAAGAGAGTTGACAGTAATTCAGTAGGTTAAAGAAGAAGGTGCTTTATTCCCCTCTTGGGTCACGGGCAGGGGTGAGCACTCGGGGCCGGAGGGCGGTTCTGTTCTGCGTGGTCATTCAGGGAGGTTCCTTCTGTGTTGTTGCCCAGGACAGCAACCCCACCTGGGTACAGGTGATGGGAGAGGTTTTTCCCCCTCAGTCCTTTTGAACCATTACTTCTGTAAAATACAGGGAGGAAGAGGGAAAGGAAGAGAAGGAGGAGGGGGAGACGAAGGGGGAGAAGAAGAAGAAGAAGAATGATCATTACCATTATTGTTATTCTTATTACCAGAATGTTCCTGTTGTGACAGGACAGAATTGCTATAAATCTCTAAACGCTTTTCTATTTTTTAACTAATCCCGTTGCACACCAGTGACGGCCTGCAGACCTTCTGTGTCCCGCAGACAGGTCTTGGAGCAATATGTCCGCAGCCCCCCAGAAGGAGAGACAGTACGGAAGAAACACACGCTGTGGGAAGTGGCGCTCAGCACCTCCACGTGACATCCTGGAGACTCCGTCCCTTGGCCACATCCAGCCACAGAAGAGTGTGGGAAACGCCCTAGAGCTAAAGAGCCACGTGTCCAACTGTCCAACTGCAATCCTATTAAGACAGAAGGGGTGAATGGACCACTGGGTACAGCCAACTGTCTTCTTCACAAGTAGATGACAAAGCATTGGGACAGAATGCATCGAAGTCTCAGTAAACTGAAGGGCAGAACCCAAGAAATTATCCAGAAGACCTTCCGGAGACAAATGGAAAGATAAAAGACGTGGTGCCGTGAGTCCTGGGAAGGTCCGACAGAATGGGGAAGGGATAATATTTAAAGCCATACGGACCAAGAATCTTCTAGAATTGTTGACAGATGTCACTGCTCAGATCCATGAATCACAGCGACTCCCACAGCGGGCCCTACTGTAAAGGCGTTATGTATCAACACATCGAATCTGCACAGCAACCCTGGATGGGACATATTCGTATCATCGCCATTTCACAGAGGAGGAAATGTGAGGCACAGAGAGGGTAAGTGACTTGCCCATGTCACACAGCTAGCCCAGAACAGAGGTGGGTTTCCAGCCTCTTTTCACAATACTTTCCTACATTCTCTCTCGAAAATCCTATCGTGTTTTAATTACAACCACAAAGGCAACGCTTTAAAAAATAAACATGTAGAACGTCTTTATTCACGTATCTAATAACTTATGTTAAAACTTTCTCTAGGTCGATAGACGTAAATAAGACTCCAACCTGAATACTAAACTCACGCTACTTGGAAATATGGTAGGATTGGGGTATATTTCCATAAACCCACCCCAAAATGGTAATAAACAAGAAAAAGGGAGAGAAAACACTTCATTTACAGGGAACCCAGGACGTGGCTATGCTCCCGTGGGGACTCTGAGACCTGCACAGACACTGCGTGTTCTCATCCAGTTAGAAGAGGGACCGCAGGACCGGTCACATTTGCATCACTGTTCTTGGTGACCAAAGGGAGGTACCATTTTCTGTGGCCGGGAGGTGTTTGGAGACACTTGCTCTGCAGCCAGAAAGACCGGGGCGCAGCACTGCTTTCCCCGGCTTCTCAGGGCTGCTCCCCTCTCTACCCAGCGCCAGGCAGCTGGGGAAGGGCAAGGCTCCCGTCCAAACTCCCTTACTAAGAAGCTGCGCACCCCCCAGGAGATTGCTCTACCTCTCTGAGCCCTTCTGTAAAGGAGAGGCTGGGTTCGCATCAGCAGTTTTCAGGCCTTCCCAAGACTCAGCTCTTTCTCCCTCACAAACTGGGAGACAGAAAGGGAACACACGGAATGGAAAAGAAAATCAGCCACCGGTAGCTGAATCAGGGGGTGGGTGGAAAGCCCGCCCGCCAGGCCTTTCCGTCCCTTCCCAGACACTGGCAGGGACAACCCCTGCGACTCCTCAGAGCAGTCTGAATCCACCCCATCCAGCTGTAATGGCTGATGACTCCCCCGGGGGCCAGGCTGCTACACAGTGGTCTCTGCTCTGGTCTTTGGAAAAAGAGGAGGAAGGGAAGAAGGGAGAAGAGGAAGAGGGGGGAAGAGAGAAGGGGAGGGGAGGAGGGGGAGGGAAGAGGAAAGGAGGAGGGAGAGGAGTGGGAGGAAGAGAAGAAAGGAGGAAGTGGGAAGGAGGAGAGGTGAGGAAGGGGGAAGGAGAGGAAGAGGGGGTGAGGAGGGAGAGGAGGAAAGGGGAGGAGGGAGAGGAGGA
>NW_024080689.1:247124-360276 GCF_003009895.1 Hyaena hyaena
AGAGGAGGAGGGGGAGAAGGAGGGAGGGGAGGGGGAAGGGAGGAAGAGGGAAGAGAAGAAAGGAGGAGGGGAGGAATGCAGGGGAGGAGGGAGAGGGGGCGGGGGAGGAGGGAGGGGAGGAGGGGGAGGGGGAGGAGGGAGGGGAGGAGGGGGGAGGGGGAGGAGGAGGGGAGGAAGAGGGAAGGGAAGAGAGAGAGGTAAGGGAAGGGAGGAAGAGAAGAAAGGGAGGAGGGAGGGGAGGAGGGGAGGGAGCAAGCAGCATCAAACCCGGCGCTCGCACGACAGAGCCACAAGTTATTTTCAGGCTTGAGCCCAAACAAACTGTGGCAGCCGCCCTTGCTCCGTGAATAATTAACATGCGGTAACTAAACAAGACATTTATTAACAAGAATTATGTAGCCAGATCCCTTTTATGCCCCGTCCAATTAAAACGTCCCGCGAGGCAAGCAGCCCTAGGGGGCGGCCGGCCTCACCTGGGGAGCCGGCGAAGGGAAAGCCAAGACCCCGTCCCTGGCTCCGACCAAAGCAGCGTCTCTCGAATCTTCCACCTGGAAATTCACATCCACGCCCCCCCCGGCCCCCCCCCCCCCCACCGGAGGCGAATCTGAGGAACCCCAGCAAACTGGAAACATGGATCGAGGACAAAAAGCCTCTTCTGTCCCAAGGGCAACAAAATAAAAAGGGCTTCTTTTTTTTTTTTTTTTCAGGCCCTAAGAAAAGAATTACTCACGCTAAGCCCTCAAGCTGACATTTTCATGGGAAAACAAATTTGGGCAATTTCATTTACTGCCTGCAAATCCTGAATGACCTGGAAAGGGAGCCCAACAGCCGTTTGCACAGACGGCTCCCCCTCCTCGCCCCGGCCCACACATGTTAGCTCGCCCTTGCCTTCTCCTCTACCCTATGGATCCCTAGGGCTGCCTAGAACCTTCTTCTCTTTATTTATTTGGGGTAATTTGGAGAGCGAGTATTGTGTCTACGCACCATGTGTTTCTCCTCAATGTCAGTAGCAAAGGAATTCTTACACTTCACTTGCACAGAGCACTGTTAGGAGGACAGCGGAGGGCAGCCTCATAGTCCACTTTGGGGGCACCAGCCCTTCCCAGAGTGCCTCGCGCCCCTGCTGGAACCCCACGCCCAACCTCCCACCGCACCCGGTGACCCCCACCACTTGCCTCTGTCACCTGGCCTTCTCTGTTCCCGTGTCGATGCTCAATGTCCCTATCGCATCGAATCCAGGACCTCACTCATTCCGGATGCATCGTTACTGTAAATGACTTTAGGAAATAAAACCCTCTGCCCGTGAGAGGCCCCTGGGTGGCTCAGTCGGTTAAGAACCCAACTTAGGGTCATGATCTCACAGTTTGTGCGTTCAAGCCCCATGTCGGGCTCTGTGCTGAGAGCTCAGAGCCTGGAGTCTACTTCGGATTCTGTGTCTCCCTCTCTCTTTCTCTGCCCCTCTTCTGCTCGTGCTCTGTCTCTCAAAAATAAATAAATGTTTTAAAAAATTATGACAAAAAAACCCTGCCCATGAAACACTAATGCTGTGTTCTCTTCACATTCAGGATTGCTGGATTATACTTACTTAGAGGACTGAAGTGTTTACTGCTCCTGTCCCCGCGTGAAAAGGAAAACACAGCTAAATTAACTGATGGCGGTGTTCCTAAAAGTCTCATCACATTGAGGGCCTGGCACCTGGGATCTCTTTTCAACTCTGGGGCCCTGGTACCTACCTTCTTTCACAAAATCTCCATCCTCCACGCCCCTGAGAGTGTTGGTGACACGGAGTTTCCCCGAGATTTTCTCGTGGCCGCAGACATGCATTTCTCAGTTTGGGATGTTAGCACTTTCTCAGTTGGGGCAGGATCAGGGAAGGTTTGCGGGTGACGATCAAGGCTTCCACTCCTTTCTCAGGCTCCCCTGGGTGGCTCAGTCGGTTGAGCATCTGACTCTTCAACTCAAGTCATGATCTCACAGTTTGTGAGTTTGAGCCCTGCAATGGGCTCTGTGCTGATGGCGTGGAGCCAGCTTGGGATTCTCTCTCCCTCTCTCTGCTCGTCTCCTGCTTGCTCTCTATCCCTCCTAATAAATAAAATAAACTTTAACAATTATTTTTAAAAAGACTTCTATTCCTTTCTCAGTATGGCTCCTAAAATGTCCAGCCGTGCCACCGTCAGCGACAACGGAATTCTCCCGTGGGCAGGCAATGACACTGTCAGGACTGCCACCAGAATGGAAGTGACCGTGAGATGCCCTCCCTGCGGAAACTCGGTCCAAATTCAGAAATGGGGGCTGTGTGGCACAGCAGCGGGAAACTGTGGGTACCCAGTTTTTCCTGAGGGTTGGCTCTCTACCCTTCACTCAGCCAACCCCTCCTGAGCTGCATCCCCTGCTCAAGGGCTTCTTTCTCCAGCTGCCTTCGTCTCCTGATCCACATCGCCCTGCTTCAGACTGCGTGTCTCAGTCTGCGATTACACATTTACAAGTGTCGTTTACACCAATGGCTGGTGGCTCAGCCACTGAAGCATCTGACTCTTGATTTCGGCTCAGGTCATGATATCACGGTCCAAGCTGGAGTTCGGGCCCCCATGTCTGGCTCCGTTCTGGCAGTACAGAGCCTGCTTGAGATTCTCTCTCCCTCTCTCTCTGCCCCTCCCCTGCGTGCTTGCTCTCAAAATAAATAAATAAACTTAAAAAAAAATTTTTTTATAAAAGAAATAAGTGTGGTCACGGCGCCACAGGAGAGGAATAAATAATGTATTGAAAGAAAGAGTCCGTGAATTCCTGGCAGAACCTTCAAGCAAATGCATGATCTTCAGGACAGCCATATCCAGGTGTAAGGAATGAACACAATCATAACTCGTGTATTCATCCAGCATATAGGTGTGAGTCCCTTTAAGCAACACACATTCGAGGGGGGGGAGACAGCCCCCAAAGGCAGATAGGACAGGATATAACTTGTTACTGCCTATTATATAATCAGCCTATTATATAATATAATATCATATCATCATATTATATATATTATATAATAGGCAGTAACATGTTATATCACAGAAGGTAAAGCAGGCAGAGGGGACACAATTGTAAAAGAGCCACTTTAGATGTGGCTTCAGTAAGGCTTCCCAGGGGGTGATATCTGAACTGACCTCTAAAAGGAGGGAGAGGAAGTCCATGGAATCCTCCGACGGAAGGGCGTCCCAGCAGGGAGAGGAGGCAAAGGCTTGAGTTGGAAGGATCTGGGGTGCCCGAGGACAGCAACGGAGCTGGTGTGATGGGCGGGTTGTGGCAAAAAAGAGAGTGATCACGACCCACATGAGCACGGAAGGCAGAGGATAGATTAGTGGGGTCTTTGCAGCCTCTTGACAAGAGCTCTGAACTGGTTAAACTGGTCAGCTGTCCCGATGTGTGTCCAAGTGCTGATTTCCTGGGGGGACTCTGGGGTGGGGGTGTCTCAAACACTCTCCGCTCTCCTTTCATACCTGCCTATCCTCTGCGTGCATCCCTACCTCCCCGAAGCTCCTCGGGGTAAGTATGTTTGTGATTTGAGGCACCTACTCGCAACGAATATTGAATGAGAGGGACACGTAAGGCACAGTGATCACAAAGAAATATTTTTCTCTCTCCCCTTTTCTCGTGCAGCCATGCCCCAGGGGACTCGTGGGTCCCCCGGCCTTGGCTGAAACCCAGGGAGAAGCCACAGACACTCATCCTCACAGCTGGGTGGAAAAGAAGCAAAGAGCACAAGCGTTATACGAATTGTCGCTGTCATGTGTGCGATCGATCGGCTCCCCGGGGACGCTACTTCCCACCCACACTGGCTTCAAAAGTCTGCGATGATTTTCCAACACGAAAGACCAGCCCAACAGCAAGATCGAGGGCCGCAGAACCGACCCAGGTGCCAGGTGATGAAGAGAAGCCTTCGGAATATTCTACCACGCTCGCATACCGGCTTATGTGTTCTTTCGGTTTGCAAATGATTCTAAACAAACCCAAATTTATACTTCTATATTTAGCAGCCCCCAGTTTGATTCTGATCCTGTCTGGAGGCTGCATGGCCTCCTGCCAATGGTTAAATTAGTCTGCGGGACATCTATTGCTCTGAGCTAACCGATGGCCCTGGGATATTTTTAGCAACTGTAATATAATGTTGGTGGAATTGTGCATTTTTATGACTTTGTAAAGTAATCTCTAATAGAGCTGAAAAGCTATGTCCCTTATTAACCCCATAAAGGCGCCAGCCCACGCTGCAGGAGGAGTGAGCGAAGCTGACGTGAGTTCTCGTTTCCCGAGAAGGGGCGAGACCAGAGGAGGGGCAGCGGGGTGGGAAATCTGTCCCGCAACACACCAGACTCGGGCAGTGTCTCTGCTCTCTCTGAAATGCCATTGCCTTTGCCACCTCTGAAAATGAGATAAAGAAGATGTCCTCGCGGACGAGAGCCCTTTCTAAAATAGCCTTGCCCGTGCGCCCTGAACAAGGCAACTTCCCCATCGCCCACATGGGTCCCCTGCTAGACTGATTCCCAATCCCTGCCCAGGTCCGGCTCGTTCTCCCCCACCCCTCCCCGCCTGGCTTCCCTCACGCAGTCACTTCTGCCTGGATGCTTCCGCCCCAACTCTGCCTGTAAAGCCCAGCTCACCATGACATTTCCCAAGGGGTCTTCTCAAATTCTCCCAGGCAGAACTGGCCAGCCCTCCGTGTCCACTCTGATCCCCAGACAAGGTCTGCAAAGATAAGTGAAAGAGAAGATTTTGCACACAAAGATGTAAAAGTGTGTAGGGGCGCTTGGGAGGATCAGTCGATGAAGCATCCGACTTCGGCCCAGGTCATGATCTCACAGTTCCTGAGTTCGAGCCCCGCGTCGGGCTCTGTGCTGATGCTCAGAGCCTGGAGCCTGCTTTGGATTCTGTGTCTCACTCTCTCTCTGCCCCTCCCATGCTCACACTCTATCTCTCTCTCAAAAATTAGTAAACATTAAAATTTTTTTTTTTTAAAGAAAAGAACAGGTCCTTAGAACTGGAAGGAACTTCCTGATGTCTTCTCTCTTTTTTTTTTTTTATTAAGTTACAGATTTTTTTTTTTTTTTTTACCAAATAGTTTATTGTCAAATTAGTTTCCACATCTGATGTCTTCTCTTAAGCGAGAAGAGTGAGTTGTAGAAAAGGACGTGGGGAAAGGAAAATGGGGAATGACTGTGTACAGGGTTTCTTCTGAGGGGTGATGAAAATGTTCTGGAATTATGCAGTGGTGACGGTTGGACACTATGAAGACGCTAAACGACACAGCGTTGTACCCTTTGGTTACAAGGATGAATGTCATGTTCTTTGTATTTTATCTCAGTAAGAAAATAACTCGCAAATCCTATGTATGCACAGCACTTTGAAAAGTGCTTCTTTCTGAGTTCCTTCTTGGTAAAGAAGGCACTTGGTGTTGATGGGCGCGCCACGGGAGGAGAACGGAGCCTCCCCGGACTGTGGGGAGCGAGCACAGGGTTTCTGTGGAAGGAAAGGCATCGATCCAAGGGGAAAAGAAAGGAGAGGGTGAGTGGCCCTCCTAGCTGGGAATAGAGATTAGGGAGGAAACTGTCAAACAGGGAAGTTTAAGGGAAACTCTATGAGCTGAGGAACACAAGCCCTCCAGCACGACTTCACAAGCCCTTCCGTAAAGCACCAAACGGGCTCACGTGTAGCATACTGTTTTCTTCTGGAAACCAAGGAACGGCATGAGGCTTCAGTCAAGATCAAGATGAAGCCAAAGCCGAGCGAGCCCACGGGGACACAGAGGACAAACTTTAATGTGCTGCACGTTTTTAGAAGTCCTATCTCTCTGTGCCTCTGCTCACTGGGGGCATATGTATTCCAGGAAGACAGGGTTGGAGGCTTGTCCATCGTTATGGTCCCTGCAGGCACCTGCACCGGGCACATTGTGAGTGCTCGATATGCATTTATGGAATTGAGCTGTATTAACATGCATATTTCCACTTGTGATATAATCAACATCTAGCATCATGTAAGATTAAGGTGGACAACGTATTGATTTGATACATTTATGTATTGGAACGTGATGACCGCCAGTGTCTGCTAACACCTCTATCACAACATGTCATTATCACTTCTTTTTTTGTGGTGACAACATTAAAAAAAATTTTTTTTAATGTTTGTTTATTTTTGAGAGCGAGACAGAGCACGAGAGGGGGGAGGGGCAGAGAGAGAGGGAGACACAGGATCTTTAACAGGCTCCAGGCTCTGAGCTGTCAGCACAGAGCCCAACATGGGGCTTGAACCCACAAACTGTGAGATCATGACCTGAACTGAAGTTGGATGCTTAACTGACTGAGCCACCTAGGTGCCCCCTTTAAAAAAAATTGTTTTTAATGTTTATGTAGTGAGAACGTTTAATCTAGTCTCTTGGCAACTTTGAGGTATAGGATACAATACTGAGGATGACTATAATCACTGTGCTGGGCATTAGACTCGTAGAACGTATTCATCTTCTACCTGCAAGTTTGTACCTTTGACAACACCTCCCAGTCTCCCTCCCCCCACCCCACTCCCCGCCCTCTGCTCAGTAACCACATTCTACTCTCTGTTTCAAGGAGTTCGTCTTTTCTTTTTCCATTCCACATACTGCATTTGCCCTCCTCAGTGATTTATCTCACTTATAGTAATGTCCTCAAGGTCACCGTGTTGCTGCAAATGGCAGGAGCTCCTTTCTCATGGCTGAACACTATTCTCTTCCATCTTCTTTATCCATTCATCCATGAACACACGTAGGTGGCTTCCATGCCTTGGCTATTGTAAACGCTGCTGCAGTAAACACGGGAGTGCAGGCACCTTTCCAAAAAAAGTGGGATTTCTGGGTCATATGGTAGGTATGGTTTTAATTTTTTGAGCCATCTCCATACTGTTTTCCACAGGGGCTGCACCAATTTACATTCCTCCCAACAGTACACAGTGTTCCCTTGTCTCGACATCCTCACCAAAACTTTGTCTTGTCTCTTTGATTCCAGCCATTTTGACAGGTGTGAGGTGATACCTCACTGTGGTTTTGATTTGCATCCCCATGGTGATGAGTGACATTGAGCATATGTCCATGTACCTATTGATCCTTTGGCTGTGTTCTTTGGGAAAATGTCTATTCAGCTCCTCTGCCATTTTTAATGGAGTTTTTGCTTTCCTCTTATTTTTTTTAATTTTTTAAGTTTATTGTTTTATTTTGGGAAATACAGAGACAGCAAGAGCAGAGGAAGGGAAGAAAGAGAGGGAGAGAGAGAATCCCAAGCAGGCTCCGTGCTGCCAGCCCAGAGCCCAACATGGGGCTTGAACTCACAAAACTGCAAGATCATGACCCGAGACGAAACCAAGAGTCAGACATGTAACTGACTGAGCCACCCAGGTGCCCCCTGCTTTCTTCCTCTTGAGTTAAATGAGTTCTTTGTATGTTTTGGATAGTAGCCCCTTATCCATTATATGGTTTGCAAATATTTTCTACCATTCTGTAGACTGCCTTTTCATTCTGTCGATTGTTTCTTTTGCTGTTGCAGAAGCTTTTTAGTTGTGGCCTATGTTTTTGACATCACATCCAAAAAATTTATTGCAAAGGTCAATGTCAAGGAGCTTGGTTTCTTCTAGGAGTTTTTATGGTATCGGGTCTTATGATTAAGTCTTTAATCCATTTTGAGTTAGCTTTTCTGAGTGTCGTAAGATACAAATCCATTTTCACTCTGATGCATGTTGCTGTCCAGTTTTCCCAACACCATTTGTTGAAGAGACTATCCTTTCCCCACTAAGTGTTCTTGACTTACAATTGATTTTTTTTTTTTTACCTTTTTCTAATCTAGAGATAAGGCAATGGCCTACTTATTGACAGAGTTAATGCTCATCTCCTAGACCAAAGGAGTTGTCCAGTGTTCTCTCAGTCAGTTTCCTCTGGAGGCGTTTCTTTGCCCAGCTCTGTCCACTTCAGTCCCAGGCACACCTATGCAAACATGTATCTTCATGTAGTCCTTAAACCTGTGGGAAGAAATTATATTCAGGCCATAAACCCGGGTGTGTAGGAGGGCCATCATGGTCCTGGTGGCCAGTGCAGAATCCGTTGATCATTTTTTAGGTTAGGTTCCTCTTCAACCCATGTTGGCTCTCTCCACACCATCCTGAGATTTGCTCTCTACCACCCTGACATCCCCAGACAGGGGCTGCAAATCACATTTATGAGCAGATAACACATTTGGCCTTATACCGCTTGGAACAAGTTTAAAGTCAAGGTAGTAGTCTCTGACATCTGCTTAGCTCCGTACTTTTTACTGAATTCTTTCACTAGTGGCATTACTGTGACCTCACAGTAGCCCTAACAGGCACACAGGGCAGGTTTTACTGACCTCATGCTATGGGAGCTCAAACGAAAGATCAGAAGGTTGAAGATGCATCAGGCAATGGGATTCCCACTCAGGATGTAAGTCACATGGATGGTTTTTGCATGTTAAGTCAGACCTTTGGGAAACAAAATCTATCAGTTAAAGCCAATGTACTGTTTCATTCCTTAATCATTGTCCCTTCATTAATCTTCATCTTCCTTCCATTTGGCACACTGTTTAACATAATAGTAAGCCTCACTGAATGTTTTAGAATTAATAAATGTCACATTTCCTTCCCTAAAAAAAAAGCATACCATCAGGTTGTAATGATAAACAAGTAAACAATCAAAACACAGTGCTATAAATATATTAATTTAGTGAATGTTTGTTGAGCACATGGTATATTCCATGAGTTGCAAAGAGATAAAGAGGCGATTATAGTGTAGAATTTAAGCACCGTATGAGAGCCTGACTACCTGCAATCAAATCCCTCTGCTACTTTAGCTTCAGTACTTGGGCAACTTCTTTAATGTTAAAGAGTTGCAGTTTCCTCCTCTGTAAAACGGAGACAATAAAATATACTTCACGGGATAGTTATGAAGATTAAATTAATTGCTATCTGTAAAACCTTCAGCACGTACCAGCTCCAATGGTAATTGCTCAATCAATGTTAGAATCACTATTATCATGAGTTGGAATCTGTGATGTAAAAGGCAGAGTATATAACTAGAGAGAAACTTAGACTTTTAAAATTACAAACTTAAGGGATGCCTGGGTGGCTCAGTTGGTTAAGCGTCTGACTTTGGCTCAGGTCATGATCTCATGGTTTGTGAGTTCAAGCCCCACATCAGGCTCTGTGCTGACAGCTCAGAACCTGGAGCCTTCTTCAGATTCTGTTTCTCTCTCTCTCTCTCTCTCTCTCTCTCTCTCTGCTGTTGCCCTGTTCACACACACTCTCTCTCTCAAATAAAAAACTACAACTAATCAATCAATAAAGCAATAAAATTACAAACTTAAAATCTTTGAATTTAAAAATAATTACAACTGGGGCACCTGGTCATGATCTCATGGTTTGTGGGTTGAAGCCCTGCATCAAGCTCTGTGCTGACAGCTAGGAGCCTGGAGTCTGCTTCAGAGTCTATGTCTCCCTCTCTCTCTGCCCCTCCCCTGCTCATGCTCGCTCGCTCTCTCTCTCTCTCACTCTCTCTCTTTCTCAAAAATAAACATTAAAAAATGAAAAAACAAGCAAACAAAAAAATAATTACAACCCACCAACGTATATATATATATACGTGTATATATATATATGGCCAAATGATTTTTGATAAAAGTGCAAAAGGAATTTGATGAGGAAGGTGAAAATCCTTTTAACAAATGGTACTGGAAAAACTGGAAACACAGATGGAAAAGACAAAAAACAAAAACCCACATTGATCCCTTCCTCACACCATACACAAAATTTAACTCACAATGCACCACAGACCTAAGCGTAAAAGCCGAAATTACAAAAGTTCATCCTAAAATAATCCATCAGGCCCCTTCCCAAGTCCCATCCCTTCCCATATCCCTGACAACCAATCATCTGCTTTCTTCTGTCACTACAATTTTGCCCCTTTTTAAAAATGCATGTAAAGGAGAGTCACACAACATTTAGTTTAGTCTTTTGTGTTTGGCTTCTTTGCTTAGCCGTAATGGTTCTGAGATTCATCCACGTTCTTGCATATTTCTGAAGTTTGTTCATTTTTATTGCTGACTGGCACTCCATGGTATGGATATAACACAATTTGTTAATCTGTTCACATGTGAACACTTGAATATTTGTAAAAAAATTTTTGGCTATTATGAATGCAGCTGCTGTGAACACTTGAGTAAAGCCCTTGAACAGACATATTCTTTTCACCTGGGTAGATACCTGTTCGTCAGGGAGGTGAATGTTCATGAGACACTGCTAACCTGTTTTCCAAAGAGGCAAACAACTTGGCATTCCCACAGCCTCTGAGCTAAATTGGGAGGAAGATGAGAACAGGAAGGACCATTGAGCTGGCATTCCCGTCTTCTGAGCAGGTGAACATATGATGTCACACCAAGCAAAAGACCTATCTTTATTCCTAAGATAGGACCTTGGGAAGACAGAAGCAGAGCTCAAGTACAGAACAAACACCCAGTGCGTGAGCCCAAACCAGAGGCAGGGCCTCGTGTTGGCCTGGTCTCAAAACATCTTTAAGACAAGCTCGCATTCTTTATTCATGTGCTCACCCTCTGGCATCCAGAATTACAAATATTTAGGGAACAAGAAGATGGGGACTATTGTATATACACACCAAGAGCCCTCCTCCTGAACTATTTCCACTTCATGTGACTATTTAATTCATATTTGCCTCATTTGTTTGAATTCATTAGACAGGACTGACGTTACAATGAAACCCAATAGTTCTGTAAAATGCTAGAGGAAACACAAACAGTAGTGAAGCGTTCTGCAAAAGCATCTCCCTGCAAGTCCTTCGCTGACCACATCAGCTACAAGGCCACACAGACCCGGGCACACACGGCTATTTATCCACCCAGCCAAGGAAAGAGAGCGCTGTGTGCTGGACAGGGCGGAGGGTATGGGAAGGGACGTGGGCAGACCCGAAGGTCTAGCTGGCGGTGCACGTGGTTGCAGACTGTCGGGCCAGAATCAGCAGGTGGTAGGGTCAGAGTTTGGACAGACTCTCACGGTCTGGTTAGGGCTTTCCAAACTACACCCTGCAGAGTTTCATGGCTCCCCACAGTGGCCATGAGCAGATAGGGGACTCCTGACTACTCTTTCTGTCCCTCAACCAAAGCAGTTCTGCTTTTCAGCATTTTATATATTCAGGTTTTCACAAGATTTTATTGTTTTTAAGAAAAAAAATTGTTGCCAAAGACGATTTGAAAATGACTGGTTCAGAGCAAGATCCCAAAAGAACGCCTCTACTGAGGCAGAGAGGTAGCATACACAAGTAATGCAGGCTGAAAAGCATATAAAAGGGAGGAGCGGGGACTGTGGCTGACCTGAGTCCTCTGAAAGGCAGCTGCCTTTCAAAGTCGACTCCAAACAAAGTCGACTCCAAAGAGGCAGACATTTCCACCCATGTCAGGGGCAGAGATGCATGATTGTGTCATATGGATCAGACATGGGCCATAGGAGAGACAGGACTTTCACAGGAGCACCGAAATACTGTCCAAGAGACCTGCCTACAAAGGCAAGAAGACCTTGACCAGAGGTGGTAGTTATGCCTAAACTCCTAAGAGCAGAGGAAGGAAACAAAAGTGGCTCCTGGGAATAAACATATCACATATGCAACAAGAAGCATAGTTGAATAATCCCTGCACAGATCCCAAAGAACCCACAAATGAGCTCCAAGAAGATGAGTTAGCTTTCCTCATCAACCAACTTGCTAAGGTCAGAAGTATCAACACGTGATTACGTGAACGCCAGTCACGCCAGAACTTTCTGGCCGCCATCTTTCTTCCCTTTCCCATTCAGACCTGGAGGGTCAGGAATTTCAGCCAGTATGCCAGGGCAGGGCAGGAGGAAGAGAAGAGTTTTCCACTGCCTCCCTACCCAATGCAGACAGACAGACAGACAGACAAACACACACACATACACACACACACACACACACACCCTTTCTATCATAGGCATGGCTGGGATAGGAGAGGGGACACTTTAACTTTGAACAAATTTGGAGGTCTTTTTTTCCTCAGATGTTGCATTGGATTAGATATATTATTTACTAAAATAAAAATATTCTTGAAGCTAAAAACGACCAGAGGACTTTTTAATTCTTAAGAATGAGCTGGCTGACTCTGCCGGCCACCCAGGATTTCACCAAAGAGCAAAGGAGCCCATATCCCCAGGGAGCTGAGCTAGAAAAAACAGAAACGTTGAAGTAGTCTTTTTTTTTTTTTTAATATGTAGGGTAAGGGAAGGGTATGCCAGACCTTGGGAATCAGATGCCCAGAGATATTCAAGCGTGAGTGTTTAAAGAAGAGCAGAAGGGCTGGGGTGGCCAAAGCAAAGGAAGTGGAATAGGTAGATGGGGCCAGCTTGCAGGGAAGGCTGTTTTCCGTGCTCTGAAGCACGTCCTTTATCCTGAAAGGAGTTCTCTGAGGAGGCAGAGGAACTTTCTAGAAGATGTACCTGAGGAGAGTGCAGACGAGACTAGAGGCGCCTTGGGGGTCATTACAATAACCCAAATGAAAGATGAAGGCAGGATTGGGACCATTGTGGTCAGGGTGCAAGCAGCAGGGATTTGAGAACTTCTCAGGGGGCACAACAGACAGAAGCCAGGCATGGGAGGGAGGGAAATGGAAGGCAAGGATGGCTACTTCTCAGAGCCTCAGCCACAGGGAAGCGGATGGTGCCAGTAACCTAGATAGGAAATAGCGGAGGAGGGGGAATGTGGAATTCTGACGTGGTGAATTTGAGGTGCTACTGAGGCAGGACTTTCTTGGGAGGATGTGCAAGAAGCAGTTGGAAATCCGGGTCTCGGCAGTGCAGAGGTGGGCTCTTCTCTCCCTGCTCGGGGTCCTCCTCAAGGGGGTAACTCCAGCATAAGGCACCCATCCACACTTGGAAAATTCTACCAATGATTTCTTAGCACATCTTAGAGCGAGAGGAGAAAACTGGATCTCCTTTTCACATTTTCATTACGTTCATTCTAAAATTATACTCTCCTGATTTCCAAGGACTTCCAGTGCCTGCTGTTGATATATAACCACATAACTTCACCCTCTGTATATAATGCTGAATTACTTACGCCTCGTCCACAGCTCTCTCCTGACATGGGATGTCAAACAGAAATAGAACATGCATCTCCCGCATCTGGGGGTGAAACCTTACAGAGAATTCTATGGGCTGCAATAAATAATCCCTGATGTTCCTGGAAAGGAGCTCGGTGCACAGACAAGGTAGGGTCACTGCAGATTTATGAGTGTGTCTTCAGGTCCACAGGCTCTACACAGCGCGGGCTGGGGCCTGCAGATAGTGGGAGGTCCGGGGGAAATGCTACATAAGGACAGCTGGTCCCATGGCAGTGACACCTGGGCACCTGGATAACCACATAACAGAGGTTTCCATTTTCTGGATGTTTTTATTGCTCCATCACTGCCAGAAAAAGAACTTGAGGTTTGTTGAAATCTGGGTGTATTTTCAGACAGCCACTCAAGTCTGATACCAAGAACACCGGGCCAAATTTCGTGCCGTTGTAAATAAAAGGTCTCCCAGCCATTCAGCATGACCAGACGTTGGCCGTAGATGGACTGTGTATAGATGAAGATTGGTTTCCCTCCCTCTCTCCTTGTCCATTTTTCCTAACTGGCTTTCCCTCTCTCACACCCTCTCTCTCCCCATTTTCCTATAAAAACCCGTTTCTTGGGACGCCTTGGGGGCTCAGTCAGTTAAGTGTCTGACTTCGGCTCAGGTCATGATTTCACAGGTCATGAGTTTGAGCCCTGCATTGAGCTCTGTGCTGACAGCTCAGAGCCTGGAGCCTGCTTTGGATTCTGTGTCTCCTTCTCTCTCTGCCCCTCCCCTGCTTGCGCGCTCGTTGTCTCTATCAAAAATAAACATCTAAAAAAATCCTTTCTTGGGCACAGGCTACGCTATATTACTTTACCTCTTAAGACCTTCATTTGCTCACCCACAGAATGAAGGTGTCAGAGCCACTACTCTTCAAACTTGAATGTGCAGACTATTCCTCTGAGGTCATTGATAAAACACGGATTCTAATTCGGTGTCGGAATCCTGTGGTGGGGCCCAAGATTCTGCTTTCCCAACAAAGTCATGGGTAATCTCAATGCTGTTGATCCACGAAGCTCACTTTAAGTAGGAAGAGGAATCATGATGGCCAGAAGTCCTCACCTGCAGGGATATCTCGAATTATGCTTCCATTCCACTGGTAACGGCTGCTCACAGAATGGTGCTGGGGTTCTGGGGGTGTATCCAGCCCCAACACAGGAAAGGTTAATGTGGTATTAAAAAAAAAAAAAAAGCCTTCAAAAGAACCCCCTCAAATATTTGCCTTTTGTGGAATACATGATCTCTAAGTACTCTTACAAGTCAATGTTCTAGAACATCTATGGTTCTCTTCCACAGGGAGCATGTCGTAAAAGCTGTCCACACATGTAAGACTCTAATGGACTCATTAATGTTGATGATGGATCTTGGAGGAAGAGCTTACAGAAATAAGGAGAACAGAAGTCATATAGACAAGGGTCAAGAACAAAGTAGGACCAAAAAATTATCAATGGTTAACAAAAGTTGGTTCACAGAAAAGGCTAATTAAGAGAACTTTAGAACAAGTGTTTAAGGGGGACAAAAAGAAGAGAAGGTGCAAATAAACACAAAAGAAAATATAAAAAGAGAAATAACTAAGACATAGGAGATGTTCTGATAACTTTAAAATAATATTATGAAAAGGCACCAACAAATTTCAGAGCTCAGAATCAATGGGTGAATTGTTTAAAAAGTACAAAATGCAAAAATTTTAATATGAAAGACTGGAAAATTTATTTAGACCAATAATGCTTAAGAAATTGAGAAAATAATAAAAAGCATTTTCTCCTGCCTCACACCCAGACACAAAAGCCAGGTCCAGACAGATTGACAAGTGAGTGGAGCAAACCTTCAAGTAATAAATAATCCTCAAGTTATAAAAGTTCCCACCCACAAAAAAATTTTTTTAAAGAGGAGCAAAAAATATAACCTTGATACCAAAATCAGAGACAACACAAGGAAAGAAAATTATAGGCCAATTTCACATATGAATAGAGATGAAAATCCTAAATTAAATATGGACTAACAGAATCCAACATATATTTTTTAAGTTTAATTATTTATTTTGAGAGAGGGAGAGAGCAAGCAGGGGAGCGGCAGAAAAGGGGGGGAGAGAGAATCCCAAGCAGGCTTTGCACTGTCACAGCAGAGCCAGATGTGGGGCTCGAACTCCCAAACTGTGAGCTCATGACCTGAGCTGAAACCAAGAGTCAGATGCTTCACTGACCGAACCACCCAGGTGCTTCCCAACATATATTTTTAAATAATAATTTAAATAATTTTTAAATAATTCATTATAATCAATTTATCCCAGGTATTGAAGGATAATTCAACGTTAGAACATCTATCAAATTCACAAAAATTAACACAGGAAATGCAGAGGATTACCTTAATAGATAATACAAAAGCAGTTCATATGTGTCACACGGTCTCAGTAAAAGCTTTCAGAAAACGGATATAGACAGACTCTCAGACTGATAAAGTTTACCTCTCGAACACCTATAGCAAACAAAATACATGATGGAGACTCTCTAGAAGGTACAGAAAAAACTACTGTTTTCCATGGTTTGAAAGATTTTATCCAACTCAGTAAGATAAAAAAAGAAGCAGAAGACTCAAAAAAGTAGGAATTGCTATTTTTGAAGAGGCCATGCTCATTTACATAGAAAGCTCAAAGTAATTAAACCTAATAAATGTTTATCGAACAGATACGTAAATAAATGAATGAATGAATGTGATGGCTCCGCAAGATTCCCAGACACAAGATCAACATATCGACACAAGAGCATTCAAGAAACACTTCTGGGGAGCCTGGGTGGCTCAGACCATTAAGTGTCTGACTTTGGCTCGGGTCATGATCTCACCGTTCATGTGTTTGAATCCCACATTGGGCTCTCTGCTGTCAGCGTGGAGCTGATTTGGATCCTCTGTCTCCTTCTCTCTGCCCCTTCCCCATGCTCACTCTCCCTCCCCCCACCCAAAAAAAAAAACTGTATACATGATGGAGGAGGGGGAGGAATACTTCCAGAATGGCGATTTGAGAAGCCCCACATAACCTCTCTGTCTTCATCTGTTCAGGCTCCTCCAACAAGAGACTACTGACTGGGTAGTTTTTGAACAAAAAAAATTTATTGCTCACAGTTATGGAAGCTCCAGTGACAACCATGAGGCCTCCACCTAATCCCCTCCAAAGGCCCCATTTCCTAATCCCATCACCTTTGGGAGTTAGGATTCAACCTATGCATTTGGGCACCGGAGGAACACATTCAGACCAAAGCACTCCCCCCGCCCCCCCACCCTGCAGTGAAATAACCATAACTGGCAAAAATTATAAAACAACCATCTGAAGCCTCTGGAAATTGTCCTAAAGGCATCGGGCAAATGGAGAAACATTACTTCAAGAAAATCTAAATGTCAGTAAGACAGTAAAGGCCTGTGTATTTGAGCCACAATCCACTCCTTACGTGCCCAGCCCCTCCAGCTCAGCGTAAAAGAAGTTCTACTCTGGGCAGATGTTGTCAAGAAGACAGGGCTCCCCCCGCCCCAAGCTCTCATTCTGAGAGTTCAGATTCCCCTTGGGAGGAAGAGGTGGCAGTCCCCTGCCCATAGCTCCTTGTCTCAGAAATTCCATCGCAGGAGAAAGAAACCCCCTCCACCCAGTCCATACTCATAGGGTGGAAACTCTACCCCAGACACAGCAGGCCAAGAATACTTGTCCCACATCACCTTCACCCTGGCCCACTGCAGACTGGAGGCTCAGTAGCTGCAGAAGCAGACCAAGAAAATCAGAGATTATCACCCATACCCAGAGCTGTGCTCATGACGCAGGGATGGATACCACTCCAAGGGATGTGGACCCTTGTCTCCAACCCCAACCCCAGAGAAGCAGTGCAAAGCTTCTGCCCAGTGAGGAAGGCAGGCTCCATATATCTCCCCCAAAAGACTGACTTTATCTGCAACAAAGGGTGGGGAAGTTCAAGCCGAAAGGCATTTTCAAAAACAGCAAAGATTTTGTTGGAAAGTAGAGAAGACCAGCAGGTCCAGGATAATAATAGGCAAATGTAGGTCAGCTCGAACTTGAGTGAAGGGAATGAGTGAAGAAAGGCAGAGGGCTAAGTAAGGGCTATCATGGGACTGGAAGAAGCCTCAAAGGCTGGCCTCAGAAACTCACGTCTGCAAAGAACTTGACTTTGATTGGACCAAACCGTAGAGCAATATATGCCCCAAAGTATTGTTGAGAACAATAGTGCAATCAGCTAACAATTAGTGGTAATACGGTTGTTTTACACGCCAACAGAGACAGAGCAGCCAGGAGCTTCAGAGATAGTAGAGAAAGACAGAGAACCAGGCTAAAACCACTGTCATCTCTGGGGGTGAAAATGCCCAAGAGTGCACCATGAGAGGGACAATGCCAAAGGCTTCCCACTTGATGGGGAAACAGACTTCGCTAAACTAGTCTGATCACATCCCTAAACAAACTGGCAGGCAAGCTAAACAGCAACGTTGCAAAGAGACAGAATCAACTTGAAAACGACAATGTTACCAGAAAAAAAAAATGGGACATTTAATAATAATAAAAAGGTCAAGCAATAGGATGATGTAATCATTATAGACATATAATGCACTTCACAAAGCCTCAGAATAAATGAAACAAAAAACGACAAAACTGAAAGGGAAAACAGACAATTCAGCAATAACTGTTGGAGACTTCAATATCTTTCTTTTGACAAAGAGAAGAAAAAAGAAGTAAAAGATCTATAAGGAAACAAAATTTAAACAACAGTGTAAATCAAATGAACCTAACAGACATCTATAGAGAAGTATTCAGCCAGCAGAATATATTCTTGAATGCACATGGAACATTCTCCAGGACAGACCATATGGTACACCATAAAACAAGTTTCATTAATCTTTAAAAAATTGAAATCACAGAAAGCAGATTCTCTGATGATAATGGGCTGAAATTAGAAATGAGTAACAGAAGGAAACTTTGAAAATTCACAAATACTTGGAAAATAACACACTCTTAAATAACTAATGGGTCAAAGAACACATCATAAGAGAAATTAGAAAAAATTTTAAGATGGATGAAAACACAAACACAACATGTCCAAACTTACGGGATATACCTAAAGCAGAGCTGAGAGGGAAATTATAATTGTAAATGTATTGTTAATTAAAAAAAGATCTCAAATCAGTAATATAATCCTCTACTTTAAGAAACAAAAGGAAGATCAAACTAAACCTGAAGCAAGCAGAAAGGAGGACATGGTAAATGTTAGAGCAGAAATAAATAGAAGAGCACAGAAAAGCAATTGAGGAAATAAATCCATGAAACCAAAAATCGCTCTTCTGAAAGTTCGGTAAAATTGACACATCTTTAGCTAAACCGACTAAGCAGAAAGGAGAAAAGACTTGATTACTTAAGTCAGGAATAAAAGGAGCGAGATTGTTAATGACAATACCAAAATAAGAAAGATTCTAAGTGAAGACTCTGAATAACCATATGCCAACAATAATTTGAAGGAAACAGGCAAATTCTTAGAAAGATACAAGCAATGAACACTGACATGAGAAGAAATGGTAAATACCAATAAGGCTATCCAAATAAAGAGATTGAATCCATAACCAAAACCCCAGCAAGGGAAAGCTCAGGAATAATGGAATAAACATAAAGTTGGAATAGGCTGAATTTACTGATATGGGGCCCGAGAACAGAGATGGTGGATTCAAGTGTGGTGGCTCGAGGGGCTGGAAAGGGTTCTCACCATTTGGCTGGCTGGTGGCTTGGTGGCTTGGCTAAAACATGAAGGTGAAACATCAGAGCTCTCCCGGTGTACTGCAGAGAAAGCGATCAAAAGGTTTGAAGTATGAGAGTGGATTTGTCACATAAGAACTGCTCACCTACCTGGGGATGGCCTGGAGGACACCCTTTTCACCAGAACTATGAGAAACAGAGGAAAAGCCCAGCAACCTTGAACAGCACTTCTCTGTAAGTGAGAAACTACAGTGGGATCTGCTACCATTGCACAGGGATTCTTAACTACAAGAGGGGTAACGGGATCTTGGATTGGCAGGGGCCAAATGATGGCCCTGAAATCCCAAAGAGGAGAACGGGTATAATCAACATAGTGGACAGTGGAGTCAAATATGTAATCAGAACAGTCTGATTCACAGAGATCTGTGGTACTGGCTAGTGGCTTCTGGTGTCCCTAGAACAGAATCAGGTGGGGTAGTCTACTAAATTTGCACTTGATCTGTATAACCAGACAAGTTCTAGGTCAAATGAACAGAAGTCTAATTGAATTGCCAAAACAAAGAATCATGACTCCTTCCTCAGTTCCCTGAGTTAAGCCAGTTTACAGAACCAGAACCCCTTGAATGAAGGGAAGGTCACATTCCCTTGAGGAAGGGCCCTGGCACACTGCCAAAAATGTATACGGTTACTCTTTCCCATACCCTCCCCCACTGCCCAAAGGCACCGACAGCCTTTCACTAGGATGACTGCACTGAGGGAAAGGAAATAGGACCACTTTGGGGATATTATGGGCACTGGTTCCAAATGACACCGATTCCAACCAGAGACCCAAAATGTCACTATGAAGCCCATCAGTCAGAGTAGGCTTATGGAAGTCAGGTGACCAATGGAGTTTTCACTCAGGTACATCTAACAGTGGGTGCAGTGCCTCTCTGAACCCTTCCTGGGGTTATTTCACACAGTTCTGGAAGGTAAGCCAGAAATTCCCACCCTATCCCCAACTCACTTATCTGGTCTGTACAGAAAAGAGATCTTAGAAAATGGCAGCAGATTACTGTAAACTTCACGACATGGTGACTAATCGCACCTGCTCTTAGCAATGTGGCTTCATTGTGGGAGCAAATCAACATATCCCCTCGTCCCTTGCACGCAGCTACTGATCTTGCAAATGCTTTTTTCCCCATGTCTGACACTAAGAACCACCCAAAGCGGCTTCCTTTCAGCAGTATACATTCACCGCCCTTTGCTGATACATTCAGGGGTATATCAACTCTCTGGCCTTATGTCCTGATGTAGTTTTCAGAGATCGTAATCACCTTTCCCTCCCACAAGAGATCACATTGGTCCCTTACTTTGATGTTCTTGTGCTGATTTGACCCAATGAGCAGAAGTAGCAACTACTCGGAACTTATTTGTAAGATATTTGTGTGTCAGAAGGTGGGAAACAAACCCAACAAAAACTCAGGAACTTGCTACCTCGGTGAAACATCTAGGGTCCCAATGGTGTAGGGCACATTGAGTTATCCATTCTAACGTGAAGGATGAGCTTTTGCATTTGGCCCCTCCCACAACCAAAAACAAACAAACAAAAAAGCACAATGCCTACCTGGGGTTCTGGATTTTGAAGGCAACATATTCTTCATTTGAGCGTCTGCTCCCATCTGTTTACCAAATGACCCAAAAAGCTGACACTGTTGAGAGGGGGCCAGAAGAAGGTTCTGCAATAAGTCTAGGCAGATGTGCAAGTGGATCTGCCTACTGGGCCATAGGATCGAGCAGGCTGAACGGTGCTTCAAGTAGCAACAGCAGATAGGTTTGCTGCTTAGAGGTGAATCACAGCATGGGCCATTAGGGTTTTGAAGACAGCACTACCACCCTCTGTGGGTAACTATGATCCTCTTGAGAAACAGCTCGTGGCCTGCCACCGGGCCTTGGTAAAGCCTGAACACTAACCACGGGCCACCAAGTTACCGTGCAACCTGAAATGCCCATCATAAGCTGACCCCCAAGCCATAAAGCTGGGTGTGCACGGCAGCACATTCCATCATCAAATAGAAGTGGTAGGAGTAAGCTAAGTGAAGAAGTGGCCCAATGGCCACGGTCCCCATTCCTGCTACATGACCTTCTCCAGTGAACACCTATAGCCTTATTGGCAGGTGGGGAGGAGGAATCCATAAATCAGTTGACTAAGAAAGAGAAAACTCAGGCATGGGTTACAGATGGTCTCCATGATATCCAGGCACCACTTTCTGGGACATCCCTGAAAGACGGTGGTGAAGGTGAGTCCTCCCAGTGGTCAGAACTCTGGGGAAAGCATCAGGTTGTTAATTTTTCTTGGAAAGAGAAGAAATGGCCACAGGTAGGAATCTATATGAATTAATGAGCTGTGACCCATAATGGTTAGGCTGGATGGCTAGGGACTTGGAAGGAACATGATTAGAAATTTGGTGATAAGGATGTCTGAGGAAGAAGTATGCAGATAGACTTTTCTAAATGGATAAATAAGTAGATAAGTAAGTAAAGAAATACATACATACATAAATTGTATCTTATGTGACTGCTCACCAAGAAGTAGCTTCAGCAAAAGGATCTTGGTAACAAGGTGGATGAGATGATCTGTTCCATGGATACCAGTCAGTCTCTTTCTTCAGTCACTTTTCTTATTGCCCAATGGCAATAAGGAAATTAGGAAAGTGGCCGTGGTGACATGGATGGAGGTAATGCATGTGCTCAGCAACGGAGACTTCTATTCACCAAGGCCAATGTGGCTACAGTCATTGCTGGGTGTCCAATCTGCCAGCAGCAGAGACTAAACCTGAGTCCCCGATACGGTGTCTCTCCCTGGGGTGATTCATTCAGCAGGCTGATTACACTGGGCCACTTCCATCATGGGAGGGGAAGCAGTTTGCTCTCACTGTAATAGACACTTACTATGGACATACATTTTCCTTCGCACAATGCTTCTGTCAAAACCACCATCTGTGGACTTACAGAAGGGCTTATCCACCATCATGGCACTCCACGCAGCCTAGCTTCTGATCAAGGAACTCATTGTGCAGCAAATGAAGTGCAACAATGGGCCCATGCTCGTGGAATGTACTGATCTTTCCATACTACTCTTTGTCCTGAAGCTGCTGGCTTGATATCATGGAGGAAACGCCTTTCGAAGACTCAGTTACGACACCAGTAAGGTCGCATTCTCTTGCAGGGCTGAGGCAAGGTTCTCAGGAGTCTGTATATGCCCCAAATCGACATCTAATACAGGATGCTGTTTCTCTCATAGCCAAGATCCATGGGCCCAGGAATCAAGGGGTGGAAATGGATGTGGTAGCACTCACCCTCACCCCTACTTAAACACTAGCCAAAGTTTTGTTTCCTGTCCCCCTGAGCTAGAGATCTTAGTTCCAAAGGAAGGAATGCTTCCACCAGGAAATACAACACTGACTCGATTGACAAGGAAGTTAAGACTACCACTTGGCCTCTTTGAGATCCTCAACCCTCTGAATCAACAGGTAAGGAAGGAGTCACCCATTCCTGGCTGGGGTGACTGATCCTGTCTACCCAGGAGAAGGGGATTTAAATGACTGACCGCGGACATGAAGCAGAACACGAAGGAAGCAAGAGCATGAGGAGAGTGACGGATGGCAAAAAGATGGTAGTATAAATGGGCTGAAGGTCCCATGGGGTCAAGGTGCTGGTCCCCAGGCTCTGCTCCCACTCATGACTCCACTGTTGCCGTCATGCATACGTTAGATTTCCCCTCATTTCCATTCTAAAGAGAAAGATACCAATGAGAATTCAAATGAATAAAGATGACATCACAGAGTGATAAATGCAAGCAAGTAAATAAAGCAATAAGGGCATAGTCGTGGCAGAGAGGAGGGGCTATTTCAAACTCACTGATCACGGAAAACAGTTCTGTGGCCAATACCTCCCCTCTGTGGTAAGCCCCAACCCCACTTCTGCGTCTTAGCAACCACTCCTACCAGATACCTGTGCCTCCTTGTTCACTGGGAAGTATTACATAGCAACACACCCCTTTATTTTTCCCTAGTCTGCCTGCGAATGTTGTCTTTCTCCAGTCTGCCTGCCTTTCCTCCAGGTTCTGTGAATGGGAGACCTCTCTTCCCATAAAGCACAACCTCGCCAATCTTGCCCTTTACCTATCATAGTTGATCTTCTCCTGACTATCCGGGCTCCTTCTCTTTTGCCTTCAAACAACAACAGATCTTCCCATGTGAGAAAGAATGTTCTCTTGGACTCTGGTGCTTTGCTTGGGAATACCCAAAATGGGACCTCAACCCTGAGACCCCTCTCCTACGAAACACCAAGAGTCTGCAGTATGGACCGTCTGCCTCCACTCAAAATTCCTATGTTGAAACCCTAATCCCCAGTGTGATGTTAGGTGGAGGCGGGCGGGCCTTTGTGAGGGAACTAAGGTTAGGTCAGGCCATGAGTCTGGGGCCTTCATGGTGGGGTTAATGGAACAGACACAATCTCTCTCGGCCCTGTGCTGACACAGCAAGAAGGCTTCCTACGAGCCAGGAAGTGGGTTCTCACCAGGAACCAGATCTGCCCGCACCTTGATCTTGAACTTTCGAGCCTCCAAAACTGTGAGAAATAGAGTTGTTTAAGCCTCCTAGTCTGTCTTTTTTTGTTAAAGTGGCCCACATTGACCAAGACAGACCATGAATCTCTCCCCTCCTCCATAATTCTTCTTTCTTCCTTCCGTTACTGGTCTGCATACCTAAGTGTGTTTTCTCTTCTGCCTTTTTCTTCTCCGGCAACGTTCTAGTGCAGGACTCATTGCGTTTCCCCTCCCAACATTTCTCAAATCTGTTCTTCCTAATTCTAGCCTTAATGGCACCATGTTGGTCCAACTCCACAGAACAAAAATCCACAGAATAAAAATCTCTAACAGCCTCCTAACTGGCCCCTGGCCCCAGACTCAACTTCCTCTGCTGCGTCCTGCACAAAGTAATCTTTCTAAGCTCTTATTTGGATCCTTTCCTGCTCAAAGTTGTTTGTGCCGCGCCCATGAAATTCCAGACTAAGCAGTTTGGACTTGGGCCTGGGGACAAGTCTTTGCAAACATGCCCTCAACCTATCTTCTTAGATGTGCTTCCCATCACACCCCCCCCAAAAAACCCTTCTGTTACTGTCCGGCCTGCGCTCCGCCCACCCCCACACACTTCCTGCATGCCGGCTGCTGTCTGCCTTGTGACATCTGACTCGTCTCCGGGCCAGTGACTATCTAAGCCCACAGGCATCACCTCCTGCCTCATACTATCGGACTTGCAATGTCTGAGTGCAATGCTTCATTGTGTGCAGGGTCTGAGCACATGACATCAACATTTTACAGCAGGACACCCTTGCATCCTTCTACGTAAAATTGGGCTAGGGGACTGCTTCCTCCCAAGAGGGACCCCGTAACTTGCCTCAAATCAAACAGGGATACGTAGGCCAAAATCATTTTACTCCTAGGACTCCTTGCCCCACATTCACCAGCCGGTTTTTTAGCTGTAATTAATGAATACACGGTGTTATAATAGTTTCAGGTGTACAGTGTAATGATGCAACAAACCCATAGGTTGCTCAGTGCTCCCCATTATAAGTGCCCTGACCATCGTCACCAAACAACAGTATTATAATCTTACTGACTCGATTCCTTATGCTATTCGCCAGTGTGACCTACTTATTCCACAAATGGAAGTCTGTAGCTCTAAGCCCCTTTACAAGTACTTCACCCATCCCCCCAACTCCCCTCAGCAACCACATCGACTTGTTTTTGACCTCTGTGGCTTTCGTTCCTGCAGCGTGCTGAGCATTGCACTACGCGCTGGACACGCGGCAATGAACAGAATCCATGGAGAGCCCTGTCCTCGCTGAACTGACATTCTAGAAGGGGGAGGCAGTCATTAAACAAAGTAAACAGAATGCAGAGAATGTTGGCTGGGAAGTGCTAAGGGAGGGTGGAGACAGTGTGGGCGGGGGGATGCTGCAGACTTTGAAAGAGAAGCGAAGGTGACAAGGGTGTAGAAGGGGAGAAAGAAGGGGAGTGGGTGGCTCTGCAGGCATGGGGTCACACCAGGGCAGGCAGGGGACAAGCCCTCCAGGGCTGCGCATGAACAGCAAGGAGGTCCGTGTGACAGGTGGGGAAGGAGGGATGGCTGGACACCTCTGCAGACACCCTTGGGGAGGGCAGCCTCCAGGGCCTGAGAGGGGACACGCTGGAGGTCTTGGAGCCGAGGAACAGGGCTCCTGACATGAAGCAGCACCGCCCTGCCCCCTGTAGAGTGTAAGCTGTGGGTGGGCCCGCGCGGGAGGCCAGCAGGATGCGTGGCAATAACCACAGAGAAGCTGGCGGTGGCCGGGACCATCATGGGGGCAGCAGAGGTGCTGCTCTGGCAAGAAGTGACGGGATTCGGGACTTGGCTGGAAGGCGGGGCCCTTGTGTTTGCTGACGAACAATGGACAACGCGAGAAAGAGAGGGGTGAAGGGCAACTCAAAGGTTTCTGCTGAGTAAGTGGAGACACGGAGCCATCGTTCACCAAAATAAGCAGGTCTGCTGGAGAAACACGTATGGGAGAAGACAAGGAGCCAGGTTTAAATAACACGGGATGCCGCACAGGCTTCCACGCAGAAACGTTGTGTAAGAAGTCAGAGAGATGAGGGGCGCCTGGGGGGCTCGGTCGGTTGAGCGTCCAACTTTGGCTCAGGTCATTATCTCGCGGTTCATGAGTTCGAGCCCCGCGTCGGGCTCTGTGCTGACAGCTCGGAGCCTGGAGCCTGCTTCCGATTCTGTGTCTCCCTCTCTCTCTGCCCCTCCCCATTCATGCCCTGTCTCTCAAAATGAATAAATATTAAAAAAAAAAAAAAAAGTCGGATAGATGAGCCTGGGTCCAGGGGAAAGATCTAGGTTGGACTGTAAATTCGAGAACGATCCGTAGATGCGGGTACCTAGAGCTATAAACCTGAATGAGATGATACAGGGTGTGTGCATGCGTGTGCACGCGTGTCCTTATACCTGTGTATTCTTATGTCTTATATTCTTGTTTCTTGAGTGCAATGCCCATTACCTGTATTTCAGAAGTGTGTGTACATCAAGGCATGATCTATATTAAAACAACATGTGAACCTCCTACTTTTTAAGCACAGACTTCAACAAAATAAAACGCACCACACAAATTCTTCAGCCAAGAAGCTTGGGCAGACTGAGATAACTTTAAACCATACAGAGGCACGCAAGGAGGGGAGGAATAAAGTCAGCCACGCTTGGAACCTAAAATCACCTTGATTTTTACCTCGGGTCATTTGTTAATGACTTGGGAAATTAAAAAAAAAAAAAAAAAAAAAAAGACTCCAGTCTTCAAACTACCTATATGCAGGACTGTGAGCAAATCATCTCTTCTCTCGGAGCCTCTGCACAACTGCAAAGAGGAAGGCATGGAACTAGATGCACCTTAACTCCCGGTCTGTGTCACAAAAAGCCTAACCTTTCCGGGGAACTGGGTTGGTTTTTGGCTATATGGCTCCCCCAAGTGGTCAGTGGGGTGAACGCAGCTTGCCCGAGCCCATGCATCACTCACCACGGGTCAGGGTCAGATAGCGTGGGTACCACTTTAGATGCATTATCTCATTAAATCCTCACAAAACACTATGAGGCAGTTCCTGTGTTTATCCCCATGTCACAGAGGAGGAAACTGGGACACCGGATTCAAGACTGCAGCAGAAAGGGACGGTGCAGGGTTCACGCCCAGGCAGTCTGAGCATACAGCCTGAACTCCCGACCACGGCATCCATCAGGACATGTCACTGGCCAGGGGTGAGAATGGATGAACGGCCATGACCAGAAAAGCTTTCTCGGTGTCGGCACATCACTGGGAGAGGTTGTGAATGTCTGTCTACCTGCGTGTGGAAGAAGCTGAAGGACCTCCCTGGCTCACCACCTCAGGTCAGAAAGGATGTCAGCAGCCAGTGGGGGCCCGGAGGGAACCCAGATCCTCGCCCCCACACTATCAGCCACCTAACAGAGGCCTCTTAAATCCAGCAGAACTGGAGAGAGCATTAGAAAGTGCATTGAAATTACCTTGCTTTGGTCTGCTGGCTTCTGGGTGATTCCCAAGCGTGATTTTGATTCGAGGTTCAATTAAGTGACCGAGATCAAGCACCCAGAAAGTGGCTGAGCCGGGGGGAAACCCAGGTCTTCGGGACCCACATCCGGTTCTTTGCCCTCTGTCACATACTGTTGTTTAAAGATTGATTGCTTTATTGTAGTAAAATTCACTCATCTGGAGGTACATCTCTCTGAGTTTTGACAAAGAAGTCAGGTCTTCCAAGTTTCAACGTCTTCCCCCGATGCACCTGCTTGGGCGTGCTTTCCAGAGTCCACAGGTAGCTGCCTCTCGTGTCGTCTAGAGTCTTGGCTGTCATCATAAGGGGGAGATGGGCTGGAGGGCGCACCCCGCACCCTGGCCAGTAGCCTTCGAGGTGGACAGCTGATTTGCTCGTTAGCTGGGCTTAGTGTGTGAGGAGGCGAGATCTTGCCCCGCCGGCCCCAAAGCAGGTAGTATTGATCTCAGCAAGGCTCCCGGGGAGGGGCTCAGATGCTGGCCCTGCGGGCTGCTTGGGGCTGGGCAGCTCCGGGGCGCCAAATGAATTTCACTCTACACCCCCAGCCTCTAGGCCACGGATTTCTCTTCCTGCACCAAGAGGAGCACTGGGTTTCCATGTGGATATTCTCTGCCTTGAAGGTCCAGCCCCCTTAGACTCTGACTTGCCCATGACATCACAGCATGCGGCTGCTAACTCGGGGGATGCTCCGTTTCCGCGTTCTGGTCAGCCGAGCACCGGCCCCCACTGCCACCCACTTCATTATCTCAGTATCTCCCCACCCACAGTCCTGGGAAAGAACAAGCGATGGGTCTGCTCATCATCTGACACCAAGCCCTGTCGCGGGCTAGCCGAGGGTTGCACGGACCCTCCACCATCCAGGAAACCATAACTCAGCAGGAGAGAGTGGAAGGCGGGGCCGCGGTCACCTCTGCTGCTGGCTGAACACAGGCCACCCGACTGCTAGTCTAGCACAAGCAGAATCGCCAAGGTGCTCCCCCAACTCCTTCTGTGTTCCTGGTTCTCTAGTAGCTTTTTGAAGATTTGTCATGCGATATTTTAGACAGACAAGCATATACAAAAGATACATGTGTAGTTGAAAGAAGAGAGCAAACGCCAATGTCCCCACCATCATCCAACTAAAGGAACTGATCATTCACACTATCTTAGAGGTACTGGCCCCTGACGGCGGCTCCCATCCTCTCTGCCCAGAGAATATCAAGATCCTATGTTCTGAATTGATCATCCTTTTGGTTTGCCTAAGAGTCTTCCTGCCTCTGACTGTATTCTCAAAGGAGGGTTTCCTCGGTTTTGTCTGGTTTTGAGCTTTATATAAATGGATGCACAGCTGAGCACATCACCTTCTGTGCTCGGCTTCGTAGATTTAATGTTACCCTTTAGGGACGCACCTTGTTGGTATGTGTTGGAGACTTTCACTTTCGAGTCTCTATAATAACACCATTATCATACACAGGTATCTCATAAAAGATTATACACGGCTGCAGCAATCTGTATCTGTGGATGCCTAGCTAGACATCTGCTAGGGGTGGGCATTTGAGTGTTCCTGGGTTCTGTAGCTATAGACAATACAGACTGTCTTATGTGATTCTCCTGCTGTGCACTGGTAAAGCTTCTCTGGAATGCATGCTTAGGGGAGGCAAAGTATATCCATTTATACTCCCTCTGAGAGGTCCACATCCCCACCAACGCTTGGTTTCGTCCATCTTTTCCCATGCTTCTACATGTGCTGGGTATGGAAACGTTACTCCACTAGGGTCGTCGTCAACCATCCCTGAACTCCAAGAAGATGAAGCTTCTTTCCATTTGTTGACAGTTTCCTGTTAGAACACCTTCTAATGTCTCTCCGCATTTTTTCACGGGGACAGTTGTATTTTTCTGATGGAGTCGGAGGACTTTTTATGTATTGTGGCTGCCCCGAGTCATGAAGATACCATCTTCCCTGGCTTTCTAAAGCTTTAAAAGTCTGCAGTCTGTTGATAGTCTAGATCCATCTGGAACTGATGTTTGTAAACAAATGTTAACGTAGGGCTCTAATTTCACTTTTTCTTTTTCACCCTAAACACCTATTGCCCTAGAGCCACAATATAACCTTTGTCCCCAGGGACTGCCCACACTGTGAGGGTCAAGTTTTAGGTATGTGCATGGTCTCTATTCAGTTCCTCAAGAAATCATATGCAGAATGACCCCCTCTTACTCTATTCTCTGGAAGACGTGGCAGTTTTAAATTCTCTGTTCCAGAAATGTTTGGGAAAACCACCACTAAAACTGGGTATCCAGAACGGTGTGTTTTTGAGGATTTTCAAACTGTGTTTCATTGACTTTACTGGATACAGAACATATCATGACTGGTCCGAGTACAGCCAGAGCTCTCTACTCAGTCCATGCGTAATTTTCACCTTTTCTTTCTTTACACAGTGATCTTGCCAAGGACTTACCCCTTCATTGCCCATTTCGAAGAAATAGATTTTTGTCTTTACTGATTCTATTACAGTTTGTTTTTTTATACTCTGGTTTCTCTTCAGATCGTATCAATCTTTCGCCTTTTACTATTACAGTTTGTTTTTGGATCCTCCCACACTCAGTTCTGTTCCTAATTCTCTTTTCTTTGGATTTACTCTGCTTCAAACAAACAAAAGTCAGCATAAATATAAAAGATCTGAACAACAAAGTAAACAATTTTGATCTAATACATCTAGAGAATTCCACATTCAATACAGAAAAAATACATATACTATATATAGTATACATTATAAATAAATATAAATATATATGTGCATACAAACATATGTACATATATATATGTACATATATATAGTAAAGAGTGACATTAAAATGCAAACCACTTACTGGCTCTAAAACAAAATGTCAAATTTCAAGTAAATGCCACTATATTACCATCTCTAACTGCAATGTAATTGAATTACAAGTTAATAACGAAAAGATATTTGAAAAATTTTTAAATATGATGTAAAGAACTCCTGGAGCAAAACAAGAAATCATCAAGGAAATGTAAAGAAAACCGAAAGCAGAATAATAATGAAACCACTCTGTACTAAAATGTATGGGACTCATCAGTAGCTCTTCTTAGAGGGAAGTGCATAGTCTAATATGTTCACATTAAAAAGAATCAAGTCTCAAAAAACAAAAAAAGACAAAAAAGAATAAAGTCTCAAAATTATTGAGGCTGATGTCCATGTGAAGAAGTGAGAGAAATAACATTATAAACCTAAAAGAAAGGGCAGAAACACACAGAAAGCCAAAAAGCGATCTTCAAAATAATTTACTCAGTGGGGCGCCTGGGTGGCTCAGACAATTAAGTGTCTAACTTCAGCTCAGGTCTCGCGGTCTGTGGGTTCAAGCCCCGCGTCGGGCTCTGTGCTGACTGCCCAGAGTCTGGAGCCTGCTTGGGACTCTGTGTCTCCCTGTCTCTCTCTGCCCCTCCCCTGCTCACCCTCTGTCTGTCTCTCTCAAAAACAAACATGAAAAAAAAATTGTTTTAATTAATTCAGTAGACAAACCTGTGGAAAGACTCATCAAAGAAAAAAGAGAAGAACAGCATCATGAATGAAAAGAGGGAGTCAATAAAGCGGAGGTTAAGAAGGGAAAGAATAGCATTAGTCATCACATGTCAACCAATATAACAACATAAATAACAGAGGAAAATCAACACAGGAACTGACGCAAAAAAGAATTCTTCAAAGTTTGCAAATTGTCCTCCAAACAAATTGACACCGTGATTAAAAATCTTCTCACAGAGGGGCGCCTGGGTGGCTTAGTCGGTTGGGTGTCCGACTTTCGCTTAGGTCATGATCTTGCGGTTCGTGGGTTCGAGCCCCACGTTGGGCTCTGTGCTGACTGCCAGCTCAGAGCCTGGAGCCTGTTTCAGAGTCTGTGACTCCCTCTCTCTCTGACCCTCCCCTGCTCACGCTGTCTTTCTCTCTCTCTCCTAGAAATAAATAAAAATCTTAAAAAAAAAAAAAAAAAAAACTTCTCACAAAGAAAACATTAAGCCACAGGAGGTTTACCAGCAAAATTCTAAAACGCTTTCAAGGAATAAAAACTGGGGCAATGTCTTCCAGACAAGAGAAAAGAAACTCTAATTCATTCTATAAGGCAAATATAACATGATATTTTTTAAAAGAAGGAAAAAAAAGTCTTACAAGAAAGGAAAATTATAGAATCATATCACTCAAGATTATGGATAGAAGAATCATAAACACCACCAAGCTGTGTGTTTCCTAGTCATTAAAGAATGGATTACAGGGGGCGCCTGGGTGGCTTAGTCGGTTAAGCGTCCGACTTTCGCTTAGGTCATGATCTCGCGGTTTGTGGGTTCGAGCCCTGCGTCGGGCTCTGTGCTGACTGACAGCTCAGAGCCTGGAGCCTGTTTCAGTCTGTGATTCCCTCTCTCTCTGACCCTTCCCTGCTCACGCTGTCTCTCTCTCTCCTAGAAATAAATAAAACACTAAAAAATAAAATCTCTTTTAAAAAAAAAAAGGGGCGCCTGGGTGGCTTAGTCGGTTAAGCGTCCGACTTTCGCTTGGGTCATGATCTCGCGGTTCGTGGGTTCGAGCCCCGCGTCGGGCTCTGTGCTGACTGCCAGCTCAGAGCCTGGAGCCTGTTTCAGTCTGTGACTCCCTCTCTCTCTGACCCTCCCCTCCTCACGCTGTCTCTCTCTCTCCTAGAAATAAATAAAACATTAAAAAAAAAAAAAAAAGAATGGATTACGGGATGGTTGAATATTAGGGAAACACATAAGCACAATCCCCACGTGAAAAGATTCACTAGGAGGATCATTAAGGGTGTCTGGGGTAACATCCTGTCAGGGACAGAAGCCACTGGTACTTTCTTAGTGACAGTTGCCTCCTTCTGTTTACACAGTGCCTGCACTTTGTTTACTAACCATGGACTGTGCAGTCAACTGAATCTAGATTTGCTTGTTTTTAGCAGAAATATGCCACAGATATATAAACCCAATTTATTTCGTGTTGTTCGGGGGAAAAAAATAATCAAGGCTCAACAATGAAACAATATCTTTAACAAGTGTGAAGAAACTGGGATCTCATGGCTTTTTAAACACATGTGACACAGCACAGTCACTGTGGGACAGTTACGATGACTCTTATCACTGGGCCATAAAGGGGGATTAAGACTGACTTCAGATAACTCACAACCAAGGAAGGAAAGAGATCAGCATTACTGAACATGATTAATGCTGCACAGAGATATCACCGAAGAGAGAGAGACAGAAACAGAGACAGAGAGAGAGAGAGAGACAGAGAGAGAAGTGATTTGAGCTCAGAGGACAGAATTGGGAAGGCTTCCCAGAGG
The DNA here is from genome assembly GCF_003009895.1 of Hyaena hyaena. Lineage (NCBI taxonomy): Eukaryota > Metazoa > Chordata > Mammalia > Carnivora > Hyaenidae > Hyaena > Hyaena hyaena. The sequence continues at coordinate 279,503 of NW_024080689.1, forward strand.
GTGTACGATTTAATTCAGGTCTTAAAGAGTAGGCAGGTGCTTCTTAGACAAGAAGGCATGGAGGGGCACAGGAAGTTTGGTGAACATGAAAGTCTGTGAATGGCCCAACAGATCTGTAAAGTAACCCGTCACCCAAGCCAGAAAACTTTGCCCAGGCTCCCTCCCCTACCTCCTTGTTTACCGCACACATCTGATGAGGAACCCGAAGAGCTAATTCTACCCCTACATTCTCTCTTAAATCCTCTCCTCTCCATCTCCGGTTTCACTATTCTGCCACCCCCAACTTTTGCCTAGAATATCGCAAGTTTCTTAATCAGCCTTCAAATCTCCCCATTTCCAGCTCACACAGTCACTGAAATGATTTTTCTAAAGGATAGTCTGAGAGACGGAGACAGAATCTGAAGCAGGCTCCAGGCTCTGAACTGTTAGCACAGAGCCCGGCGTGGGGCTCGAACTCACGAACCTCGAGGTCATGACCTTGCCTAAAATCTCCTATGGTTCTCCAGCATGTAAGAGAAAAAATTTCATCCTTGGCACATGTCATTTCATGTACGATTATGGCCCTGTCCATCTTTTCACACTCATGCCCTACTCCTGACCCTTCCAGAGTCCTCACTGGCTCTGAGATAGGGGGCAGGTTACTAGCCACAGTGAGCCCATTTCTTAACCTTTAACATGGAGATAATAGTTCCTACCCATGAGTTGAGGATTAAATAAAGCTATATATGGAAACACATATAAGCTCGGCCTTCATCTAGCATATCCCCAGGATTTATTAAAGAATTTGAAACAGAAGAATGACACAATTCAGTCAGCACTTTAGAAAGCCTGGGGCACCTGGGTGGCTCAGTCAGTTAAGCATCCGACTTTGGCTCAGGTCATGATCTCTTGGTTTGTGAGTTCAAGACTCATGTAGGGCTCTGTGCTGACAGCTCGGAACTTGGAGCCTGCTTTGGATTCTGTGTCTCCCTCTCTCTCTCTACCCCTCTCCCACTTGTGCTCTGTCTCTCTCTAATATAAACATTTAAAAAAAAAAGAAAAAGAAAGAAAGGTGAAGGGCAGTCATGGGGATGGACTGAAGGGGGACAAGACCAGAGATGAGGAAGGCCAGCCAGCAGGCGGAAATGAGTGTGTCACGTCAATCAGAGTAGTGAGAAACAAAAGAAACTAGAGAAAATTATGAGATCTAATCAAAAGTACTTGGTTCCTACCCATAAGAAGAAGGTGAAGAGAAAGAGGTACCCAGAAGGCAAGTTTCTGGGAAACACCTTGACATATTCAGGAACAGAAGCTGATTCTAGCTTTTTCTGCCCTTGGTTGAAACAACTCTCCACGCTTTGAAATTGGGTCGACTTTATAGAAACGGGCAAATGTTCTGGGATCCAGTCTTGGAAACAAAGAAATTTAGCTGTGAAATACCATTTGGGACCAAAAGTGAGCGGGGATGGTTGTGTCGTGATGCTTCTAACCATACGCTAAAGGCCTTTCTTTCCAAAGAAATGAAACATGTTCTCATCCACGGCTCCATGGACTAGAACAAATGAGTTCATAAGATAGGCAGGAATCATGTGCATGTAACAAATCTTGGCTTAAAAAAGTTGTAGCCATTTTATACACACATCTTCTAATTTGTTACGTTGCCAAGTAGGAAACACACGGTTTCACCAGAAGACTCTCAACAAAGCATGAAGAGACAGAGATGGTCTGCCTCTGTCAAGGCAGTGCCTGACGAAAACTACCAAGTTCTTGAAGACTGGTACCCTGCGTGTGGGGCTGTCTACCTCACAGACTTGTGTTCACGTTGAATCTGTGTAGACAAGCTAGGAAAAACTGGAAGTCCTATTTTTCACTTTTTCAGCAAATCAAATGCTGATAGAAATCGGATTCCTTATACACGATCCTTACTCAGTTGTGACTTCACACTACGCTCTACAGATTGATAATTTTAGACAGCACAGTCACAGTTTACATTTAAGAAGCTTAATACACTTTGGCAGATCCTCAGGAAAAAAATAAATAAATAAAAATGCTAACGCAGACATTGCGTTACCTTGTAACGATTTCAAGGTTTGAGATGAGAATTCCTGGATACTCGTTTATCGGAAAGATTTCCTGGATACTCGTTTATCTGAAAGAAATACATCAATTTAGTCCATAGCAAATTCCCAGAAGGTATATGGAGGCTCTGATGGTTCAGACTGATGGTATTCTCGATGCACAAAGTCTCACACCAGCTTCCCACTTCACGCACGTTTCTTAGAGTGCACCCTAAGAAGAGAGTTGCTGGTACTGTTGGATTTTCCCTCAACCGACCTCAAGAGCTGTTTCAAGGAGTTGACAAGTTCAAGACCAGCAGTTTTTAAGTTCTCTATCCCTCCCATCCCAAGTAATAGGCACAGAGGCTATGCATGTGACTGGTGCATGTCTGAGAGCTGAGACAGAAGCCACCTCTGGACTTCGGAGGCAGGGCAGCCAGTGTTCCAGGACACTTCCAAGCCCTTCTGGGTCCTGCTGCTATCCTCCTACAGCTAAGAGAGATGGACAGACCAGCACGTGAAAAGGCACTTCCGTACTAAAAGCCACCTCAAGTTCCTCTCCTGCTGAATCCCCATAACCAGTGACCGCCACACGATGTCATCAAGCTAATAGGGATATGAAGGCCTCTATCTTGAATTCCCAGATGTTATACCTGACAGCTGCCTTTATAGGGGCTGCTAGGGGGCGCCTGGGTGGCTTAGTCAGTTAAGCGTCCGACTTCGCTTAGGTCATGATCTCGAGGTTCGTGGGTTCGAGCCCCGCGTCGGGCTCTGTGCTGACTGCCAGCTCAGAGCCTGGAGCCTGTTCCAGTCTGTGACTCCCTCTCTCTCTGACCCTCCCCTGCTCACGCTGTCTCTCTCTCTCTCCTAGAAATAAATAAAAACATTAAAAAAAAAAAAAAAAGAAAAGAAAAGGTCAGGGAAGCCTGGGTGGCTCTGCCAGTTGAGTGTCTAACTCCTGATTTCAGCTCATGTCATGATCCTGGGGTTGTGGGATCGTGCCCTGCATCGGGCTCCGTGCTGAGCATGGGGCCTGCTTAGGATTCTCTGTCTCTCTCTGTCTCTCTCTCTCTCCTAGAAATAAATAAAACATTGAAAAAAAAATTTATAGTGGCCACTAAGCCCCACTGTGCCCCCTCCCCAGAACCTCTGAGGTCAATGCATCCCTAAGACAAAGAAGCTGGCCGTGGTTGGGTTTATGGACAGAATTATATCCCCATCTGCAGTTTCCTCTTCTACCTCTCAATTCCACCATGCTTCTTAAAGGACAGGTGTTTTTTGTTTTTTTTCCACTAACGTAGCATTTCCTACAGTACCCGTTGCAGACGTGGATTTGAATCGCAGCTCCCCTCCCTACTGTTACCAGTTTACCTCTCTCAGCCTTGTTTTCCTCTCCTGCACTTCGAACGAGACACTACAAGCTGGCTTTGGAAGGCTATAGTCAGGATCAAATGAGATGAACAAATACAGGCGAAGCGGGGAGCCCACAGTCTATTTCCTATGACAGTGTCTTGCACAGCTGAGGTCTAGAAGCTCTACGGGGTAGGAACCCTTTCCCCTAGCTGGGGAGGCTGGCGACAGCCATTCTCCCAAGAACGTTTGATACTTACTTACCCTACGGCGTACCCTTTCCCCTAGATGGGGAAGATGGTGACAGCCATTGCCCAGAGAACGTCTGATACTTACCACTGCTGGTTCTCGAAGGACACCTCCTGTATCTCAGATCAGGTTAGAAACAGGCACAGGAAGAGAGTGAGGTGCTGAATCTGCATATGATCAATGAGTCAGGATTTGGTCAACAGCTGAGAGGTGCTAGTATAGTTTAACAGATAGAGTCAATGCTGGAGCTTTGAAGCTCTTCCCTCTCAGTTTCCAGGCTCCCCCAGCTTTTTGCTCAGCAGCAACGGCCCTCCCACCCCTAAATCTCTCAGGTCTGACCTCCACAGGCCTTTGACCCACAAGTCTCCTCCCCACCTTCCTCTCTTAGGTACGGGTGACCGCAATCTGGGCTGGTATCCAAGTCTCACCCAGCAGCAACGGCACCAGCCAAGGCAGGCTGGGCTCTTAGGAGCTGTGTACCTCCACCATGACACGGGCTGAAGAACAGTACCCTTCTCCTTGAGCATCGAGAAAGCCAGGGCAGGTGAGGGCAACCAACAAAGGAGCAAACTTGAACGAGGGACTGCATCACACCCGCTCAACAGGTGCTTCACGGATACCTCTATGGTTTCAAGAAGACTGAGCAGAGAGAGAGAGAGAGAGAGAGAGAGCAACCACAAGAAGGGAGGAGGAAAAAAAAGAGCCATAAACACTTCCAGAAGAAGGGAATTTGTCCCAGTGTGAAATGCACAGATAATTTAATGGAATTTACTTGATTTTTCCCCTCTCAGGGTCTGACTTCAGAAAATCAAATTACAAAGTCATCATCACAGCCTAGATTTATTACAACTGACCTGCAGGCAAAGGGTAGAACTATTACATAAACACTTCGATTCCATGTATATATCTTAAATAGAGGAGGAATTCAAACAAGAATACAGGATAAAATATTCCAAAGCTCCAAGAAGCAATTATGTTACTGAGCTCCATTTTTACAGACAAATAAGGCAATATCCCTGCACATTAGCTTTTTGATAATTTTTATACATTTTTTTCTATGGTACAAGAGAAAAATAACCAGAGCTCACAATGTACAGTCCTTACACTATTTTCACAGTTTGTGAACACTATACACCCTTTTGTTTTAATAAAGATACATTGTAATAAACTCCTTGCCCTTAAGTTTATAGTTTATAATAATCTATGATTAATACACTAAAATTGCCTTTTTATGTGGTTGTCCACACAACAGAACGGTCAGATTAGCTCCTGGACAGTCAGAATTGCTTTGATCTCCATGTGTCTAATGGCAAAGTGACCCTATGCTGAGCCAGACGGAAGTTGACAGCAGAGAAACAGATTCCTCTTGAGTCGCCGGGGGCAACGGAGGATGATGGCTTGGTGTGGTTAAAGGAAGACGTGTAGCGACGCCTCCATTCGGAACACTGGGAAGTCTAAGGTTTGGGGAGCCAGGGCGGGGGAAGAAAAATGGGGAGACTAGGCAGGTGGACCAAAGCAAGAAATCATTTCTGAATCCTGAAAACAGACAGGGACGTAACCTTAGCACCATCTCCTCTCTATTGTTCTATAGCATTTGCGACGGCCACCCTGGAAGGAGACACGTCGACACCTGCCACTGCCTGGTTCTGGGACGGCGCCATGTGCCTCTCGGCCCATGGCCGTTTCCTCTCCAGTGTGCCTGAGCCACTCCCAAGTGCTGCTTAACTGTTACACGGAGCTGAACACTCGGTGCCGGGAAGGCCTGAGAGAAACCTAGGGAAGACCCGACTAAGGAGTAAGTGAGGCAGCATAGCAAGAGAGCAAATTTAATGGCCCCCTAACTATTCTGCGGGTGTTTTTGGGCTTTGGGGTTTTATGAGTTTTTTGGTGGTTGTTGTTGTCTTTCTTTTTTCTTTCTTTCTTTTTTTTTTTTTTTTTTTTTAGAATTCCAATTCCAAGAAACGACAGTGACCTGTGCCAGAGACTCTCACGGATGACGAGCTTCTCTAAAGGACTGCCATTTCAGGCTCTCATCTGGTCAAATGTGTCTCTAGAAGATGCTTCCTCATCACCTACCACATCAGTGGGACCCCACGTTCCTCAGCCTTTTACACATTAGAGTGCAGGAGGGATTTGGGGTCTAAACATCCTAGATGATTAAAAATAGTTTTGATATGGGGGGGGGAGGTAAAATATTGGACTGAGCAAAAGTCAGTTAGCGGCAACAGACCGTGTGGGCAGCGGGAGGGATCCAGAAACCGAAGATGTGGGCCAGTGCAGGCAAACGACTGAGGTTTGGTCTTGTGCTGCCTATAAGCAATCTCTATGTCATCAGTCAAGGCACATCGCTTCTATAGCTACTTCTCCCTGCGAGTGAGTTATGATGGCTAAAGTATCAGGCTTGGGACCAAGGGGAAATATAGAGTGCTACAAGTTGTTCCAGAGCAGATGCTAGAATTAGAAACATCTGTAAACTTGGCCCTCAGCACGTTTTTCTTCTTTCAGTCCTGGTGGTGTGTGGCAGACGGAACATCAAGTTGGCAGGACACCGAACTTTGAGAATGAAAATTCTTAGGGTCAGCACCTTCTGTGACAAGTGGCAGACTCCTGAGTCTTCCCGATGAAGAGAAGGACTAGTCAAGGAGAAAAGAACACGTTCTGTCCTGTCTCCATATTTCAGTGTTCACCTCTTTGAACGCAACATGGTTTTTGGTAAAGATAAACTCGTTCTAATTTAACGTGATATCTCAAACAGGAAATTTGGCTGAGCACATCGATCCCCGAACATCGACTGTGACGGTAAAGCAACAGAGTATCAAATCAGTAAATCTATTGCACTTGGTGAAGAAAGTAAATTCCTCCTTTGTCTCCCAGCTCCAGAAGGCAATGCGTCTCGTTGGCTGTGCAAACCCTTCTCACTCAAGCCCGAGTCTCTGTGTTCAGACATAGTACATCCATCACCGTGCATTCCCAGTATTGGGAAGTCTGACAAAACACCATTCCAGTAGCTGCGTCTCCAGGTTTTGAGTCTAGAAATGAAGTTAAGATGTGATCTAATCACAGTCAACAAATTGATCGTACTGACTTCCACATTTCATGGACACACCCATCACGAAAGAGCAAGATAAGACCTCATCCTGAGGTCTCTCTGACCAGCACGAACACTGTGTGATCAATCGGGTATCACGGGGATGCATGTTCCAGGTGACAGGAGTATACAGACAGGATGGAAACAAACACCAATCTTATTGCACATGGTGTCTGGGCGAGCAATAAAAACACTGTGATACGGGATGAAAATTCTTTACGTCTTGCCTCCTCTCAGCCCTTTTTTCTAGAGTCTGACGTAGCAGCGAGATCAGTCGACGTACATGGGGGAGCTGGGAGTGGCTGGCATTTGATCCAGGATTTTACAAACATAGCATGCGACCTCTACGGTGCGTTCTTCATACATCAAAATAAAGGGATGTTTCTGCAAGAAAAGGGCACAAGGAAATAGAAAAGATTATCAGATGGGAGCCCACGCTGAGCGTTTCCCCATTTCAATGCAGCACAGGCCCGAAGGCTCCCACCACGTATGGCTGTGAAATACGGTCACGCCGGTTCCGAGAGCTTCATGGAGACGCGTCAGTGGGTGTGGGCATACCCGATCTGGAAAAGCCACTCGGCAGGGAGGGGAGGAGGCTTATCTGAGCACGGGGGAGGATGTGCAGACACAGCCGGAGCCTCCGACACCATCTGAGAGCCGGGAAGAGCTACAAGAATACGGGCTGCCATCCCCCTTGGGACACAGGCATAAACTTCAACCTCCCGTTTCCCCCACGTGCAGACGGATCCTGGAGAGAAGGCTGTTTCAGTGCTCCAGATCCCGCTCCTACAGAGGCTGGACAGAACCCCATCCTGTGAACTTCTGCCCCCGTCCCCTCCGAAGCCACCAGCCTCGTATCTGCATCACAAGCCCACCCTTTCACACGTCATCTCTACTAGTAGTATTCTTCTATCATGGCTTCTCTAAGTACTGGGTATCTTCAGAGTCACTGCTGGCGTGGACCAGAAGTGGGGCCTCACACCCTGGACAGCTAGACAAGGGGGTGGGTCTTCGCTTCAACCAGCCCCTCAGTATTGATTAGATCAGAGCTTCTTCGTCACTGCCGGGACTGAAGCCATATCAGTGCTGCTTACAACACCCAAGCCCCAACGATGGGTGAGCATTCGAAGAGATGGGAATTTGCGGTATGATGTGAATTTGCATTGAGAGAGTTTAATAAAGACAGAATCATTTTGAATAATTTTGTTACACACACACACACAGGCCACGCAGTGGAAGATGGCTTCTTAAAATGAATGTTAAAATTCTGGCGGGTAATTTTTTTTTTTTTTTTTTTTTTACAAATAGTTTATTGTCAAATTAGTTTCCACATAACACCCAGTGCTCATCCCCATAAGTATTGGCGGGTAATTTTTATGACATGTCAAGTCTAACATTTTCCATGAGAATCTAGCTGAAAATTGTCTACGGCCATACCACCCTGAACGCGCCCAATCTCGTCTGATCTTGGAAGCTAAGCAGGGTCGGGCCTGGTTAGTATTTGGATGGGAGAATCTAGCTAAAAATTGGGAGGAAAACGTAACTTCAAATTCTCTCTTTCCAAATATTGGTTTCAAATATTTTTTTTAAAAAATACTCAATGGGGTGGGGGGGGGGGATTTGGCAAGTGGGGCACCTGGGTGGCTAAGTTGGTTAAGCATCCAACTCCTGATTTTGGCTCAGGCCATGATCTGGCATTTGTGAGTTTGAGCCCTGCGTCAGACTCTGCGCTGACAGTGGGGAGCCTGCTTAGGATTCTCTCTCTCTCTGCCCCTCCTCTGCTCATGCTCTCGCTCAAAAACAAACATTAAAAAAAACTAAAATTATTTTTTAAAAATAATAAGATACTCAATTAGGTCAGGCTATTTGTCGAGGACAGAGAAGACCATTACTTGCTTAGAGAACAAGCATGCTAAGAGCATCTGGGTGAGGAAATATCTAAAATTCCCAAGGTCTCATATAAATAACTAAAATTCCCAAGGTCTCAAACAAATATCTAAAATTCCCAAGGTCTCATACTTACCAGAAGTTCTTTATACTTTGGCCTTTTGGATTCATCCTTCGTAAGGCTAAAATAACATAAAAATACCATTATTAAAACGGAAACACAGTTACCCAAGGATTTTTCTTTTCACGATTGAAATCTTACAAAGAATCAAGGAGGGTTTTTTTCCTTTAGATACAAAAGTAGCAAAGGGAACAACCTGCCAGACATACACACACACACACACACACTTATAATCTAGGGGTTTGTCCTTAGGATACTCAGTGTAGAAGCATCAGTGGAAAACCAGAAACAAGTTAAATACCAAATATTGGATAGATTACGGCACAGATGCAGAATACTACATAGTTAAATGTATGAATGTGTGTATGAAATTGTGTGTTTGTGCACACGGGTTTTCTAAATACCTATGCAAGTATTTATACCAATACCACCTAAGAGAAACTAGAAGTCTGGGAAGTAAACTATATATAAATTTTATCATTTATCCTTAGGTTTTTGTTTTTAATTTTTGCACTCTTTATTTCAATTCTGTGTCCTGTGGTCCAAAAGGTGGACAGCACTACCACCTCACTGAGGGATTAAAACCTCGGCCCGATGATATTTTCCCCTTGAACTCTACCTTCTGAAATGAAGGTGGCCAGTATTTTCATGTTGTTTATATTTACCAGATTGGTCTGGGACCATGTCTTCATCATCACTTCTCCTCCAACCTCGAATAAATTCATTTTTTCATGCACCAAAGTTCATTAACACTGACAACATAGTTCACCTATTTCTTTTTTAATTTTAATTATTAATAATTAAATATTAAATATATTTATAATTTATTAATTTATAATTAATTATAACTTATATTAATTATAATTCATAATAAACTAAATTTATTTTAATTTATTATTATAAATATTAAATTAATAATTAATTTTTTATTTTAGAAAGAGAGAGAGAGCAAGGGAGGGGCAAGAGAGAGAATCCCAAGCAGACACCACTCCATCAGCACAGAGTCTGATGTGAGGCTTGAACCCACAAACCGTGAGATCATAACCTGAGCCGAAACCAAGAGTCAGGCCTTTAACTGACTGAGCCACCCAGACACGCCTCACCTGTTTCTAAACTCGGTGCTGTTTTCTATCTTCCATCCCTCCTGGATGGGATGCGGCGCTGTGCTACGCCAAATATAGCTACACTGAGTTCCAGTAGGAAGAGATTCTCCTGGCAGACACCCCCCAGGGGCCGTCCCCTTAGGGATGGCCTTGGCTGAAGACAGCCACCTTCGCCTCCCTGGGGCAGCCTGAGCTGATGACTGCTCCACAAAGGGGCAGAGGAATCGAGACCCTCGTATGTGCCCAGCCAAGCCTGGAGGGTCATCTCGGCGTCACATCCTGCTCCAGGGTCGCGGAGGTTGAGGTCACACCGCAGTCCAGCTTCCCTCTGCTCTGCTAGCTGTTGATGGCAAGGTCACTACCACCTCATCCGCTTCCTGCACACTGATCTCTGCCTCAAGAGCCTGCCTTCCGGGGCCCCTGGGTGGCTCAGTCGGTTAAGCATCTGACCTGGGCTCAGGTCACGATCTCACAGTTCACAGGTTCGAGCCCTGTAGTGCAGAGAACTGCTTGGGATTCTGTGTCCCCCTCTGTCTCTGCCTCTCCCCCGCTTGTGCACAGTTTCTCTCTCTCTCAAAATAAATAAACTTAACAAAAAATCCATTAATGATTTAAAATAGGAAGTTTTAATAGGAAGACCAGGGAGGAATTTAAACTGTGAGCTGGAATCATCATATTTTGGCCCCTAAGCATTCACCTTCTTTTTATTCCTTAAGCGAGCTTTTGACTGAAGCGTACATTCAGAAAAAACCACACACTCTAAGCATGGACCGAAACTAAGAGTATCAATATTGTGACTCTATTACCTTTTATCCGTTCTTGTCTGCTTTTTAAAACTCCATATCAGTGAAATCATACATACTGTTTTATGTCTTGCTTCTTTCACTCAACGCTGTTTGAGATTCACCCATTGCTGAGTGTAGCAACAGTCCAATCTTCAAGGTTGTGTACAAACAATGCTGTAACTTACTGTCCACTCTAGGGGTGATAAATGTTCTTCTTTCTTTGTCCTATATTTATTTATTTATTTATGTTCTTCTTTCTTTGTCCTATATTTATTTATTATTTATTTATTTATTTATTTATTTTTGAGAGAGAGAGACAGAGACAGAGAGAGTAGGGAAGGGGCAGAGAGAGGAGGAAACAAGAGAATCCCAAGCAGGCTCTGTGCTGCCAGCGCAGAGCCCAACGGCGGGGCTGGAACGCGTAAACCCTGAGATCATGACCTGGGCCAGAATCAAGAGTCAGACGCTTAACTGACTGAGGCACCCAGGCGCCCCTTTCTGATGGGAGATTATTATGAACAAGCAGTTCTGAACATTCTTCCACAGGTCCTTTCGCATGCCTCTGTCTCGGCTTGCGCTGAGCATATACTTGGGACTGAAATGCTGGAGCATAAAGTAGGCACCAGCTGTATTCCACCAGCTACATGAGATACTGCCATGGTCTCCCAAAGACACTGCACCACTTACAGTCGTGCAGCCACTTCATGGGACTCCCAGCAGCCTCAGATGCTCCGGGTACCATCAGTCTTTTAAACTGTGGTCACTTCGGTGACAGTAATGGTATTTCATTGTAGTTTTGCTTTGCGTTCCCCTGATGTCACCCTTTCACATGCTGACGGGGCACCTGAGTATCTTCTTTTAAGCACCTTCTCAAGTATCTGGCCAATTTTGCTTGTCATTTTCATATTGTAAGTGGTTTATACTAGTAGGTACTCTCAACATATTCAGAATGAAAGTCCTGTATCAAATACCCGCAGGGCAAGGACACTACATGGCTGGATGTGTCATTCAGTGCTGTCTCCTCATCCAAAGAAGGTCTCAGTTTTAATGGAACTAAACTTCATCAATCTCTTCTTTTAGGCTTAGCACCTTCTGTGTGCTGTTGGGGAGGATCTTAATCTACGCAAAGACTGTGAGACTATGTTCCCATATCTTCTGTATGCATTTAACGTGCACAACTGAAGAAATTCAGTTTGGCAGAAAAACAGCTCCAGGGGAGCACTGAGAAATGTGGCTAGGGCCGTAAACCATGTCCAGACAACGGGTTTTGAGGGGCGCGTGGGGGCTCAGTCAGTTAAGCGTCCGACTTCTGATCTTGGCTCAAGTCATGATCTCAAAGTTCATGAGTTCGAGCCCTGTGTCACGCCCTGTGCTGACAGCTCGAAGCCTGCTTGGAAGTCTCTCTCAGCCCCTCTCTCCACCCCTCCCTGATTCATGCTCTAGCTCTTTATCTCTCTCTCTCTCTCTCAAGATCAATAAACAAAAATAAATTTTGTAAATAATATGTGTTCACTAATGTGAAAGCCATGTTAATTTAGACTTTATTTTAAGGGCCAGGGCAAGCCTCTAGACCAGTACTCCTTAATCTTTTACTCATTACTGCCCCACCTTCCTGTGAAATTTCAATACCACCTATCGGTTGATGCTCTGTAGCAGCCCTCTGGAGGGTTGCAGACCACTGTGCTATCCAAGAGGTCTTACTCTCCAGAATAAATGTTTACCCCCTTCGAGGTGATAGCATGCTGTTAAAAATACATGCTCTAGGCAGTTTTAAACAAAAAGTAACAGGGGCGCCTGGGTGGCTCAGTTGGTTAAGCATCCAACTTGGGCTCAGGCCATGATCACATGGTTTGTGGGTTCGAGCCCCACATCGGGCTCTGTGCTGACAGCTCGGAGCCTGGAGCCTGTTTCACATTCTGTGTCTCTCTCTCTCTCTGACCCTCCCCTGCTCACACTATCTCTCTCTCTCTCTCAGGAATAAATAAAACAGTTAAAAATTTTTAAAAATAAAAAACAAAAACGTTACATGATCAGACGTGCACGGTTAACAATACAACTCTGACAAAAAACGAATGGTTTGGCACAAGACGACACTGGATCACAAGAAACCAATCAGAAACCTGAACGATCCAGGGTGGAGAGGGCAGAAAACGCCCATGAACAGTGGAAGGGAGAACGGACACGTGCGGAGAGCTGAAAGGAGCCTGTCATAAAACCAGATGCCCCTCAACCACAGGCCTGATGATCCGGAAGCAGAGGGAACCATGGGCCTACTCAGGGAAACAATGGGACGCTGATGTCTATAACCATTACCTACAGGGGGGACTGGCAACAAGAGAGACGGAAATAAAACTATACACATACAAGTACTACACGCTGATGCAACAAAGCCAGTCAGTTGATCAAGGGATTGGGGTGCCTGGGTGGCTCAGTCAGTTGAGCGTCTGACTCTTGATCGCAGCTCAGGTAATGACCCCAGGGTTGTAGGATCAAGCCCCACTTTGGGCTCCGCGCTGACAGCACAGGGGCTGCTTGGGATTCTCTTTCTCTCCTCTCTCTGGCTTGCACAAGCTCACTCTCTCTCTCTCAAAATAAATATATAAACTTTAAAAATAAAAAAAAAAAAAGGAAAAAGCAGCCAATTTGAGCCAATGGCCTTTGTCCACCTAGAAAACCCTGAGGTATTCCTCTCCCCTTGGAAACCATCGCAGAGGGAGAATTTCATTGCAAAATATGAAAGGAACTTGACAGAGAGAGTCTAACAGCGATTTTCTAATTATTCAAAAAGAGGGCAATGCTAGACCATGAAATGTAAGTCATTCAGGGTCTAAAAAGAGGAGGGAGAAACAGCATTCTTGGCAGGGAAAAAATATGGAGAAAAAGAAAAGCATTTTCAAGAACACTTTAAAAAAAATTTTTTTTAATGTTTCTTTATTTTTGAGAGACAGAGACAGAGAGCAAGACAGAGCGTGAACAGGGAAGGGGCAGAGAGAGAGAGGGAGACACAGAATCTGAAACAGGCTCCAGGCTCCGAGCTGTCAGCACAGAGCCCGACGCGGGGCTCAAACTCACAGACCATGAGATCATGACCTGAGCCGAAGTCGGAGGCTTAACCGACTGAGCTCCCTGGGCGTCCCTCAAGAAAGCTTTTTGCCCAGAAACACATCTTATTGTCAAATCATGTGGCTAAACAGAATAATTATCCAAAATCTTCAAATGATAACAAAACAGATTTCATTTGAAACACAGACTGAAACCGTACAACGCATGACTGTTCCTGCCGTATCTGCACATTCTTATTTTTTGTTATGGACACACACGGGTGTGCAACGCACACGCCTCTTAAAAGGTAGACAAACAAGAGCAGGTGTCGGGCTCATGCCTTCCCGGAACAGGGTCTCAGAGACCCAGTACTCGGCTGACCCACCGAGCTGTGGGCGGCCTCTCCTACACGCACCACACTGTGTCACGGACTCGGTCGGGGCAGAGGGTCAGCCCGGAAACTCCAGCCTGTCCCGGTAGGCTCTTGACTTCGTAAAAGCTGCCCGGTGATTCTGGCACAGCTTCACTGTTAGAGCCACACCCAAATAAGATGATCAGTCTCGCCAGGCTGTATTTCTTGTACCAGAAATCCGGAGGCAGCGCCTCCCCACCACCCACCTCTGGTTTCCATCAGCAACCACCTCATAGAACATGAGAGCGATGCTCTCCGGCCCGCCGGGGCCTCTGTGTGGCACATGACCCGGAGTCCCAGCTCAGAGGCAGAGCGACAGCAAAAGGGCTCCCTCCCGGGCGTGGAGGCTCGATGCTGCGGGGGAGCCAGGAAGTGGCCGTTCTCACCACGTGTGGGTGGCGGGTTCGGACGTCACGTACTCACCACAAGTTGACAAAGTTGATGAAACTGGGGGAGAACTCCCTTTCCTCCGAGTTGCTCAGCTGGGGAGGGTCTCCTTTCACGACTTGTGTTAGTTGATCGAATACACTATTCCACTTTGGATACGGAAATCGGCCTGTGGCTAACTCGTACTGAAGAGAACACAGAGGAAAAGCATGATATACGGGCCATTATTTACGACTCCGCACTGCAACGGCCACGCTGCAAATCTGAATTCCAAGCAAAATCCTCGCAAAGCCTTGAATCAAACCCACATCAGGGGGAGGTGAAACTTTCCCAATTAGTAAAGCTCAGTGGAAAGGGTGTTTAGAAATCAAGGTAATATAGAGAATCCTGCATCAACTGAATTCAAGGACTGGGACTAAAAGGAAACACCAAACTTAAGCCCGGACCAGGGCCCCACCACGTAAGTGCCAGGGTAGCCCTCAAGTCCGATTCCTTTGTATCGGGTCCTGGAACGTTGGTTTAAGAACTTTCTTGGTCCCAAGTCTGCACAATCAATAGTGACCTGAACGGAAGGCCACGTCCAGAACAGTGGTCAGATTCATTTTTAAGGGAAGAGAACGTCCAATCAACAAGAGCCCCACCTGAGCTCAAAGGCAGCAACATGCAGTTGGGTTCTCCAGCCGTCCTGTGGTTACTGCAGCTTCAACCACAGCCATGTATTGCCACAACTGGAGAAATCAAGTCTGGGTCAAAACCCCAATAGCGAGGTGCTCAGGACAACATCTCTGAACCACGCCCAACCAGATCCGAAGGAGCTTCAGACATATGGCCCCATCGTTCAAAGGTCAAACATATCTGTGGCCTGTATTCCCCCCCCCTCGCTGTTCCGAGGATAACAGAAAACCGAGAAATTGTGCTTCTTCCAAAAAAGAGGTCTAAATCTGCAGCATGGCCTAAATGAGGCCAGTTTTAGGTGCAATGATGGGCCACAGACACGTGAGGGTAAGACCCCACGCTCATCAGAGGGGAAGGCATCTGAGAGGCAGCGCCGGGGACAGCCGCTCAGGGCTTCTTCAGCTCAGAGCAATCCGATTATGTCGATTTAGTTAGATACTAAATTACTAGTTGATACAGAGAAAGGAAGCTACCAAGCAAACATAAGGGCCTTCTTCAACGGAAGGCTGGTATGGCACAGTCAGCTCCTGTCAGCTCACCGCCGCCCCCAGTTACACACATATGCCTGTGGGAGAGTGAACAGGGACGCCACACACAGGCAGAAATTCAGTCTGTCAGCTGAGGTGTCTTATTGATATAAATACAGATGCTTGGGACGAAGTAATCTGACTAGTTATTCACAACACCAGGGATAACTTCACCAGAGTCATTCCTGAGAACAGGTTTTGATGAGAGAAAGGTAAAGTAAAATGTGCAGCATAAGGTGAAGGCCTTGGGAACTTAGACACTAATTTTAATGGCCACCCAGGATAACTACTAACAAGGGTATGTGATTCTGATCTACAGGAAGGTCTCAGGAACATACAATGCAGATCAACAAATAGAGATTAGTTATGAGCTACAAAAACTTATTTACTTGGAATCTGTGTTATCTCTGGGTTGTGGGACCTTATTACAAATGGGAGGACATGAACGGGAAAGTTTAGGGCTGCCTCCCAAACAGGACACGGCCCCACCTAGTGATGGGAAATTCACACCCCGTTGTAGAAGACGCTGTCCAAGGTCAGAAAAATGGCACCAACTCGTGATAAAGCAGCAAGCACAAGAAAATAAATCTAAATTTCAAAATAACATTTGCTAACAAGGAAGTAATAAGCAAATACAGACAACTTTTAAGTTAGGAGGAGAATTTCAGTACAGGTACAGGTGAGAAAGAAGAGGTTGCTTCACTGTGCTTAGCTGCGAGTTACGTAGCTTTCTTACTATCCTTTCTCAGTGTTGTCTGAAGGCAGGACTTTCATTGGCTTTATTGCCATGGTAGTTCCATTTCCGCAAGAACTTAACTACTTTCACCTCATTCACGTGGGACTTTTCTATTCAGCGAGTAGGAGATTCCAAGTAGAAACTACGTTTGCCCATGTAAACACGGATACCTGACACACATGCTTACAGAGCATTACTGGACATACTACTCTCACTCGAGGCGGCAGGAGGCAGGTGCCTTCACCACTGTACTGACCATGGGTGAGCCGCCCTCCCCTGTTCTGTTCCCAGTGCAGTTGCTGACACCTCGTATCTGCAGCCAAGGGACCCGGCATGACACCAAAGAGCCCAAGGTGCCTCCTAAAACCTTGAGAGAAACCGTCAACGCTGCTTTGATTTTTTAAAGTAAAACTTTAAAAAAAACATACTTTTTTTTTCAACAACTAGAAGATACAGTCCCTGTGATTATGACCAGGGAAGAAAAAAATGGGTAAATAAAGTCAAAGACTAGAAGAAAGGGGGGAGAAAAAAGAAAGCAGTTCTTATGAGGGGTGGAAGACTGATAACATTTTCTTTCAATGCCAACTTTTCTGTTGCTCTCCCATGACAAACGTACCAATGTGATCCCCAAACTCCAGACATCAGAGCGGACATCATATCCTTGTCGAGATGCGCTCGGGTCTATTCTCTCAGGCTGGAACACAAAGAGAGGTCCGAGTTATTAATTATGCATACCCTCAGGGTCCAGGATGGAGGCCACCGCTGGGTAGGTAGCTGAAACGGCAGCATCCTTCTAGAAGAATCCACATCTGGGGGCAGACTGGGAGCAATAGGAAGCCATCATTAGAGTGAAAATAAACAAGAGTAACCCACAAACCCCCACTTAATGGCCACCTCCATAAAGGGGGAACAAAGCACCTCTTCTCATTTTTCCCCCTAAGGACTCCAAAGCATTTGCAAACCAGAAGCTGAGAACAAACAAAGAGAAAAAGAAGAAAACTAGAAAAGTGAAAAGAAATAAAGAATTACAGCGTCACCTTGGTAAGCAAGTAGTGGGAAACAGAAAAAAAAAAAAAGAAAGAAAGAAAAGAAATGACTAGGTCTCCTCTGTTTCCGCGAAAAAAGCCACATCATAATATATCTGAGATACAAGAGCAAATATAAGCTCAATGAATTCAGTATAACTATTCCACCCACTCTTCATCATAAAGCTAAGTGCATCACTACGCACAGCTTTAAAGATCTCAATTAGTCATTTTTATCCAAATGAAGGCATTGCCAAAATATATTATCCTATCACGCAAACAGCAAAGATCATCTTTGGTTATTTCCATGAAGGGAGCATTCTTTATGTTTCCCTGAAATAGGGGACCATTGCTTCCATAATGTGTCAGGGATGAGGAAGAAGAGAACCAGTAGCCAGAACTGATGGCTGCCAGGTGAGCCTGACAGTAACTACTACTGGAAGAAATGTCCAGAAGTGTGACAGGTGACTGTTACATCGGCAGCTAATTTGCCAATCTATTTTATACATTTTGGCTTCGAACAAGAGTACTATGTCTGCAGAAATATTCACTGGAGACTACTTAGTTCTTAGGTGTGAATATATGTACTGACCGGAGAAGATATACATTCAATAAAAATTCAGATAGTCAACTAAGAGAGGAACATGCTCTGTCCGACAAGAACCAGGATACCCGTTTTTCTCAAGCTCACATAGAACATTCACTGACATAAACTATGTTCTGGGCCATAAAACACACCTTATTTTTTAAAAAAAGAAATCATGCAAAGCGCGTGCTCAGATCACAAAGTCACTAAATTAGAAATCAGTAACAGAAAGATCCCTGCACAAACCCCACATATTTGGAGATGAAACAACATACTTCTTAAAAGCCTCCGGGTTCCAGGGAAAGACTCGAGATAAAGTAAAACAACACTGTGAACTAAATTAAAATGAAATAGAACTTATGAAGCTTTGGGAAATGCAGCAAAAGCAGTATTGGGGGGGAGATTCTTAGCACTAAATGCAAATACTAAAAGAGAAGAGAGCAATCAAAACCCAACTTTACAGCTTTAAGGAGTTCGAAATAGAACAAAGTAAGGCCAAACTACACAGAAACAATAATCGAAAGGAGAGTGAAAAGTAAGTGAAATAGACGACGACAACAACAACAACAGAGAAAAGACAACAAAATGCACATCGATTCTTTGGAAAGATCAATGAAACGGATCAACTTCTGGCTACACTGACTGAGAGAGAAGGAGAGATAACCAAATTACTAAAATCAGGATGAAAGGAGGAACATTACTGCCCTTCCAGAAACAGACAAAATGAACACGGTTTTTGAAAATGAAACCTATCATAAATAATAATAGAAATCTGAATAGCTGTGAAGCTATTTTTTCAATGAATTTGCTATTAAAAGCTTTCCCATGAAGCAAGTCGAAACCCAATGGGTTCTGGTGAACTCTTTCAACCATGCAAGGGAGAGAGAAGACCGGTCTTACATAAATTTCTTTCAAAGAAAACATTTTATGAGGCCAATTTAATCACTTATGTAAACATAATAAAAACATTACGACACAATCCATAACTCTCATAAACACAAACTCAAAAACTTAACAAAAATATGGGCAACACTGATCTAGCAACACATGAACAGGTAATAATTGTGGCCGAGTGGTGTTTATCTCAGGAATAAAATACTGGCTTAAAACCTGAAAAGGAATGTGATGCCCCACATTTACAGAGAAACGGAGAAATATATCATCGACTCAGTAAATGTAGGATTGATTCCGACAAAATTCACAATTCAACTCTCAGCACACTAAGAGAAAAGAAGGAAACTTCATGTCATAAAAGACATCTCAAAACCACCGAGAGCGAACATCATACTTTTTACCCATGAAGTCCAGAACACTCTCTTCCTAATTAACACTGGAATGATATTGGACTTCTGTTCAGCATTATATTGGAGGTCCTAGCTAGTCCAGAAAGGCCAGGAGGGAAAACAAAACAAAACAAAATACACCACACCACTGCCTTAACTCAGAGACACTTGAACTTCTGTAACTGCTTACACAGACCATCCCTACTAGAGTTAACCGTGACCTGAGCAGGGATACGGGGCGGATGCAAATCTGTATTTATCTATGACAACAGAAACATGCTGGAAAATAGATTTTAAAATCCCATTCACAAGAGTAGCATCAAGGACCACGAATCCCCTAGGAATAAGCATAAAAGGTGCTCAAGAAAGAGTTCCTACACTGAAAAGCACAAAATATGGCTGACAGCAAAACGCCCTCAATAAATGGAGACAGCGCAGGTCCTGAAGCACTTGCTAACGCCAAGATATCCACAGGTGGGTGGACAATAGATCGTGGTCCATCAACACGATGGAAACTTCTCAGCAGTAACAAAAACAAGCCACGGTACCCCATAGGACGACTATCTCTTCAGCACATCATGCTAGAGACTAGAGGAAGGTGGCAGCCGCAGGCAAGAACGTGGTGTGAAATTACATTTGGATGAATCTCCGGGAGGAGGAAATCCAATTGCATGGACAACAAACAAGACCCGGGACCTTTGCTCAGTGACAGACATCTTCCTTTCTCAGCTGATGAGATGATCCACTACATTTGTCAAAATTCAAAGTGTGCACTTAAAATGGGTGCCTACCATGCATGGTCTTGGGGGTCAGGTCATTCTGAAACTGCTCTGTGTGTCTGTCATGAAGACCTGGAATCTCCAGCACGTGTGTGTCATGAAAATATCCCCAACTCCTGTAAACACGTCAAAAAAGGATTCCATTTCCTTTCACTCACACTGGAGCCAACCCAAGAATTGTTTGTCCTTTTCATTTTGCTTAATGCTTACTATTCATGAGGGCCACTTCAGTTACACCATTACATATATATTTTTGTCCATAAGGGATGCAAATGATTTCTGTCCCGTAATCCTGAAAGTTACTTCTTTATTGAAGTAACTCATTCTTTCTTCGGTGACCATAAATACTGAATGACACAAATGCTCTTAAGCTAGTTTCACCATCCTACCTGCCCAGTGCTCTTATGAACGAGTCAAATACATTTTTGGCATGCTCTTTCTTTACTTCCAAGTGTACTATTTTTAACATCTTGAAAATTATTCATTGAGAGAAGGAGAAATTTAAGATTCAGGAAGTTAATTAAAGACCCAGCATCCTAAATCTAAATCCAAAGCATAGGTTTGAAAAACAAAAAGCTTTCTAAAAATATAAAGGAAAACATCAATTTAGAGGATATGTGACATTAACAAAACTGGCCAAAAAAAAATTGATAAAACAATTTTATATCCAAAAACATATACAGCAATAAAAATACTAAATATACAAGTTACCTGTATTGAAACACACAAAATAAAAACCAAGAAATAAGGAGAAACTGACAATTACAATGTTAACATATTCTGAATTGATCCTTCTCTGTCTGGATTAAAGAGGCAAAAGAGAAGTGTTGAATATGTAATTCATAATACAGAACAGGTCCTTTCCAATATTTCACTTTTAACTGATCATTTATCATGCTAAAAAGAATCTTCATATGTCTTAAAAGGCAGAAATATATGGGCCAAAAAGCTTTGAAAGGAAATAATAAGTCAAGAGATTAAAAAGAAATCAATGAAACACTTTGTACTGGTTAGCTATGATGTGTAACAAAGTATCCTAAAACTTAATAGCTTAAAATAACAAACATCTCAGTTTCTATGAGTCAGGATTCAGGGAACAGCTTTGATGGGTGGTTCTGACTTGGGGTATCTCATGACTGAAGTCAAGATGTCAGCTAAGACTGAAGTCTCTCTTGGGTTCTGAAGGGTTTGTCACCAAGCTCATTCACCAGGCTCCTGGCAGAAAGCCTTAGCTCCTCACCACACAAGTCTCTTCTTACAGCTGCATGAGTGCCTTCACAACATGGCAGCTGGTTTCCCCCAAAGTAAGCAATCCAAAAGCTACAGGGCCTTTTTATGACCTACTCTCAGAAAGGACACCGTCCTTTCCGCCATAGGTTCTTCTTTCAAAGTGACTTGCTAAGTTCAGTCCACATATCAGGCAGTACTTAGTCTCCTCTTAAAGGGAGGTGTATTAAAGAAATTGTGGACAACTTTTTAAACTACCACACACCTGGCTATTAAAAACATTCCAGCAAAGGGGCACCTGGGTAGCTTAATCGGTTAAGCGTCCGACTTTCGCTTAGGTCATGATCTTGCGATTCGCGGGTTCGAGCCCTGCGTCGGGCTCTGTGCTGACTGCCAGCTCAGAGCCTGGAGCCTGTTTCAGTCTGTGACTCCCTCTCTCTCTGACCCTCCCCTGCTCATGCTCTCTCTTTCTCTCCTAGAAATAAATTTTTAAAAATATTTAAAAAAAAAAACCATCCCAGCAAATAGCTGTTACATCTAACATTTAAAAAACTAAGGGAGCACCCGGATGGCTTAGTCAGTTTAGTGTCTGACTCTTGATGTCGGCTCAAGTCATGATCTCACAGTCTTGAGATCGGGCCCTGTGTCAGGCTCCGTGCTCGGCATAGCACCTGCTTAAGATTCTGTCTCTCCCTCTGCCCCTCTTCCCAGCTAGCACCCTCTAAATAAATAAACAAACAAAAACAACTAAGAAAACAAAAATACATCCGTGTATACGTGTACATATTCACACGCACCCACACACATGCAGATGCCGAGGAAACAGTAAACTTCACAGGTTCTGAAGACTCCTCTATCTTTCCCCAAAGACTCCTACCTAAGATGGATTTCAATCTCAAAGAACAGAAAATGATGTCACCACAAATGTTCCGAAGTCTGGGGAAACTTTTCTGAGCACAAGGAGATCAAAGATAAGTTTCATTCACAAGATGATCAGTACCTTTTTACTGTATGAATAAAATGAAGATGGAAAATTTTCCAATCTGATTTTTAATGCTAGCAGAGTCCACATAAAACCTTCATAATATAACCTATGATCCAATCTCGCTTAAACACTTTTATACAGAAATTATACTAACATACCACACATAAAAATACATTAGGCGTATAAACTGTGAGCCATGTATATTTCTGGAAGGCTGGAATGGTTCAACTGCAGAAAACATGTTACTATGATTTGTCATATCAGTGGCTATAGAGGGAGAAACATTTCCTCATGGACTGACTGATACCAAAAAGGCATTTAATAAAATTTTAATAGCTGTTCCTGATTCACACTCATCTTCTCTCTCACACACACACACACATAAATACATACACACACACAGAAATGCACACAGACTTAAAGCAGAAAAAAGCATTTGCTTTCAAGCCAGGAAAAACATAGAGTCATACTATCAATACTGTCATTCAATATCGATCTAGAAGTAAATATGAGAAAAGTAAATACATACACACGTACAAGAAAGATCAATAAATATGAGGAGGGCCAAGGCAAAACTTATGTGCAGAATGGTACCTTGAGTACCATCTGAAATCAATTCAAATTAAAAAATGAGGCAGATTGTAATTTAGCTGGTTATAAAATTAACATATCCATCTAAATAGTGTCCCTATATATCAGCAATTGTTAGGAAAATGTATTACATGACATTTAAAATAGCAACAAGAAGCTGCCTTAGCACCCAAGAATATAGCAGGGAGCTAACTAAATAAAGACTGGGGTCTCGGGGTGCCTGGTGGGCTCAGTCAGTAGACCACACAAGTCTTGATCTCAGGGTTGTGAGTTCGAGCCCTATGTTGGGTATAGAGGTTGCTTAAAAATAAATATAACAAAAAAAGGGAAGGATGGTGGTCTCAAAGGGCTCACAATCTAGTCAGAGACACATATACAAAAACAAAGAATCCGGTGGTGATGAGGGTTATGAAGCAAAGTAGGGTCAAGGAGATGAGAGGAATAGGTCAGATGTGGTGGTCCAGGAAGGACTAGCTGCTAAGCACGCGACATCTGCTCCAAGACCTAAGTAAGCGAAAGTCAAAGTAAAGTAAGTGTAAATGAAAGAATGCCACGTTAAAATTATTCGCAGGGGAGAGAGTTCAAGGGAGACAGGAAAAGACCTCCAGGTAGGAACATTCTCCAGATGTAGGTGAACAGAGAGGTCAGTGTGGTGGCCAGAGTATGGCAAGCGAGGCAGAAGGTAACGTGAAAACGATTCTGAAAGACAGTGGAGGGCCAGATCAGGAAGAGCCTTCTAGGCCCATTATGAGGATTCGGGGATGAGTTTTATGCGGAGAGACAGCATAATCTGACAGTACTCGGAAAGGGTAACCAGCTGTTACGTTGGGTATAGACTATGTACTAGAGCAAGTTTAAGCAGGAAGACCATTCTAGAGACGAAAGCAATCAGGCAGGTCACAAATGCCAGTAGCTGGACCAAGGAACACTGGTGGTTTAAAATTTTTTTTAATGTTTTATTATTTTTTTGAGAGAGAAACAGAGTGCGAGTGGGAGAGGGGCAGAGAGACAGAGAGGGAGACACAGAATCCAAAGCAGGCTCCAGGCTCTGAGCTGTCAGCATAGCGTCCAATGCAGGGCTTGAACCCACGGACCTTGAGATCATGATCTGAGCCGAAGTCAGACACTTAACAGACTGAGAAACCCAGATGTCCCCACCTTGCTTTTTTTTTTTTTTTTTTTTTTTTTAAAGAACACTGGTCGTTTTAAAAAGAGAGTTCTATGCCTTTAAAAAGAGAGGATTCTATGCCTTGAAGGTAAAGCAGATAGTATTTGCTTATGGACAGGATGTAGAGTAAGAAGAGGAAGGAAATGAAACTCTGAAATCTGTGCCCTGAGCAACTGGTAAGAAGGGTAAGTATTTACTGAGATACAGACAAACTGAAGATGGGGAGGCAGCTCCCAGATTTTATAGGGAGCAGAGAGGTGATATGATGGGGTCAAGAGGCTGGGAATAGACTGAGTGTATGTGCAACTTCTGTGGGCTCTAAGAAGGGATAGAAAGTAGGAAACTGGGTAGGTGATTCTGGAGTTCCCAGGTGACGTGCGGTCAGGAAAGAGATGTGTGGGCACTCATCAGCCCGAGCATCTACGGAACAACAGAGATAGAAAGGATTAATCCCTAAAACTGGATGGACTAATTAAAAGAATTTCGGTAGTTAAAAGGAAAAAAAAGACTGAATACTCAGCCCTCGGATACACCAAAATAAAAGAGATCAGGAAGATGAGAAGACCCCAGAGACCCAGGAGAGAGGGGCCAGCCAGGAAGGTAGCCAAGTGCGCGTAATGTCACGGAAACCAGCGACAAAAGTCTTCAAGAACATAGCATTTCAAACATCCAGGAAAATTAAGGAAGGTCATGACTCCACTGACCATGGGCTTCAGCAACATCAAAGACGACGGCTGCTCTAATGACAGCAGTTAAAACGCAGTAGTGGGGGTAAAAGAACCCTTAAGACTGGGTACTGAAAGAATAAAAAGGAGAAAAAGCACAGACGGCGGGTATATACAAGTATTCCGAAGGGACAACAAAAAAAAATTTTCTTAAGTTTATTTATTTTTGAGATAGAGACAGAAAGGGACAGAGCATCCAAAGCAGACTCTGCGCTGATGGCAGAGAGCCCAAGGCGGGGCTTGAACTCATGAACTGTGAGATCATGACCTGAGCCGAAGTCAGACGCTTAACCAACTGAGCCACCCCGGGGTCTCCAGATGGACAACAAAATTTTAAAGACTTTATTAAGAAATGTGTGCAGCCTGTTAAGAAGGAAAAATTAACAAACATTAAGATAACTTGAGCAAATAGAGAGGAAGAGCATATTCTTTGCTGGGAGGACTAAAAAATATACACATGCAGTAACCAAAGGAATTTAAAAGTCTAATGAAATGCCAATAAAACTCCTGCTATTTTTAATAATGATACACTATTCAGGGCGCCTGGGTGGCTTAGTCGGTTAAGCGACCGACTTTCGCTTATGTCATGATCTCGCAGTTCGTGGGTTCGAGCCCCGCGTCGGGCTCTGTGCTGACTGCCAGCTCAGAGCCTGGAGCCTGTTTCAGTCTGTGACTCCCTCTCTCTCTGACCCTCCCCTGCTTCACGCGGTCTCTCTCTCTCTCTCTCCTAGAAATAAATAAAAATATTTAAAAAAAATGATACACTATTCATATGAAACATACAGAAAGAGGAGACAGCACAGTCCAGAAACAGCCCCCAATCCAAAGATTTAGTACAAGAGTACTGATTCTGAACCATGGACTTTGAATAATCAGATAATTAAAAATGCAATTTTTATTTAATGGGTGAAGGGGATTAACAATGCACCTGTCACAATGAGCGGTGAATAACGCATAGAACTGCTGAGTCACTATATTGTACGTCACCTTGCAATTGAAACTAACACCACTGTATGTTAATTATTCTTGAATTGAGAAAAATAAATAAAAAGTTTTTTAAAGATTCCTAACCGGTTAACCATTTGTGGGGAAAAAAGTTACACTCGTTCTCTTGATATTTCACCAATCCTGATTACATCAGGATTAAAAACCCGAAATTAAGGGCACCTGGCTGCCTCAGTGGAAGAGGCATGTGACTCTCTTCACCTTGGGGTTGCGATTTCAAGGCCCATGTTGAGGGGAGAGATTATTAAAAGAAGAAAATTAAAAAAAAAAAAAATTTTTTAACCTGAAATGTAAAAGAACAAAGGCCTAAACTTAGGTGCTCAGATGTGTGTCTACAACCGCTTCTGATCTCGGCACAAAGAAAACCTTTCAAGATATGCTAACAGCCAGAAACCGCAAAGGTAACACTGATAAGCGAACCGCATTGAAATTCTCTATTTCTGTAATTCAACCACAAAATATGTAGAGTTTAAAGACAAGCGACAATTTCTGGGAAAACATATGTAGCCTAATAAGAAAAGAATTAAAGTTCTCATTATGGAAGACTGGCATCCTATTTAAAAAAACTGGCAACAGATAATACATAAAAGTGGCCAAATAGAAGAAAAAAATGCAAAAGTATGTAACTTCCTCAATAATTTTAAAATACTTAAGAAAAATCCCATGAAATTTTTTAACAAATCCCACTCGGGCCTACCAACTCAGCAAAGATAAAACTGTAACATTCTAATGTGGAATGACACCTATTGAGAAAACACACCATTTTGATCATACATTGTTTCCCCAAAGGCCTTGAGAAGCATGACCCTTTTACACATAGACAAGGAAAGACAGAAAAGAGTTGTGTGAAGAAACAGCTTAAACAGCAGTATTTAGAATACTTTGCAGCAGTATTTAGAATAACAAAAAAATAGGGGCGCCTGGGTGGCTCAGTAGGCTAAGCGCCCGACTTCAACTCAGGTCATGATCTCACAAGTCTGTGAGTTCGAGCCTCCTGTCAGGCTCTGTGCTGACAGCTTAGAGCCTGGAACCCGTTTCAGATTCTATGTCTCCCTCTCTCTCTGACCCTCCCTGACTCGTGCTCTGTCTCCCTCAAAAATAAATAAACATTTTTAAAAATTTAGAAAAAAAATAATAAAAAACTAAAAAAATGCAAGTAGGCAAAAATAGAAAGTCAGTTAATTTCTGGTGGCTAAATTCATTATACACGAAGATGCATTGACCTGGAAACACGCCTGCAAATGTCTACAGAGCAGACAAAAAGAGGAAGCGCCATGGGAATTCATTTACATAAAACTGCAGCAGGATATATACCCACAAAACAGTTTTTTCCCTTTATGAATGAATGACGGGTAACTAATGCTCCACTTTACCAGTCTGTACTTTATTTTTACTATATTGAGTGCTCGCTTTGGCAGCACATATACTAGTTTTAATATACTGAACAAGGACATAATCTTTCAATAAGAAACACATTTACAAAACTATCAACAGTAGAGTTCTTCAAATGTGGAGCTATTTCATTGAACATTTTTAAAAAAACAGGCATAATGCGATGGGATTTCAAAGTCACCAGGAAGTGAAAATATCAAGCCACTGCAGATAAGCTGTTACATGTACAGACGGAAGAAGTGGCACATGAGCCTCCTTTGGGAATGCACATATATATATGCATCAAGGGAGAAACAAATCAGATCTGGACTCTTTCCCTGAATATTCCAAAATGTTTTGCTAGGCAAAAAATATTAGGCAACTGATGGAATGGGAGAAGATATCTGCAAGTGACATATCGAATAAAGGGTTAGTATCCAAAATCTATAAAGAACTTGCCAAACTGAACATCCAAAAAGCAGACGATCCAGGGAAGAAATGGGCAGAGGACATGAACAGACACTTTCCCAAAAAAAGACATTCAAATGGCTAACAGACACATGAAAAGATGCTCAACATCACTCCATCATCAGGGAAATGCAAATCAAAACCACAATGAGACACCAACTCACCCCTGTCAGAGTGGCTAAAATGAACAACTCAGGGAACAACAGATGTCGGTGAGAGTATGGAGAAAGGGGAACCCTCTTGCACTGTTGCTGGGAATGCAAACCGGTACAGCCGCTCTGAAGAACAGTATAGGGGGTCCTCAAAAAAATTAAAAATAGAACTACCATACGACCCAGGAATTGCACTACTAGGAATTTATCCAAAGGATATAAAAATGCTGATTTGAAGGGGCAAGTGCACCTCAATGTTTATAGCAGTGCTATCAAAAATAGGCAAATTATGGAAAGGGCCCAAATGTCCATCAATGGATGAAGGGATAAGGAAGATGTGGTGTATACATACAATGGAATACTACTCAGCAATGAAAACGAATAAAAATCTTGCCATTTGCAACAATGTGGATGGAACTGGCGAGTATTATGCTAAGCAAAGTCAGTCAGTCACAGAAAGAAAGACATATATTGTAGGATTTCCCTTATATGTGGAATTTAAAAAGCAAAACAGATAAACGTAGAGGAAGGGAAGGAAACATAAGATCAAAACAGAGAGGGAGGCAAACCATGAGACTCGTAAATACGGAGAACAAACCGAGCGTTGCTGGTGGGGTGTTGGGTGGGGAGAATGGGCTAAACGGGGGATGGGCATTAAGGAGGGCACTTGTTGGGATGAGCATTGGGTGTCATATGTAAGTGATGAATCACTGGGTTCTACTCCTAAAGTCAAGGCTACACTGTGTGTTAACTAACTTGAATTAAAAAAAAAAGCATCATTAAAATATTCAAAATTTGAGTAAAAAGCTCTTAGGAGAAAACCATCATGGAATTGACACCCAAGATTATGCAGAGGGGTGGGGGGCTGGGAGGGAGGAGCTGTTCCCTAACATTCAGAAATAAGCCTTCAAATCGCTAAAGAAAGGCAGAGCACTGATTACTCAACCACAAACCCACATGTTCAAAGAGGACTACAGAGTTGCCCAAGGACAGTAGCTTCCCAAGCTTGATTTCTGTGAAGTCACAATTCTCGGGGACTGTGTGCACCAGCCGCAGTCGCAGTACTGACTCAAGCGATGGCCGCCTTCCACTGGTTTTTAAACAGCTTTCCTGAGATCGGATCCATACACCACCCAACCCACCCATTTGAAGTGCTTAATTCAATGGCTTTTCTCATACTGCCAGAGCTGTGCGACCATGACCACAGTCACTTGCAGAACCTTCCTCCCGCCCCGCACTTTCGGCCATCGCCACCTCACTGTACCGCCACTGCCCTCCACGCTACACATATTCATCTGCTTTCTATCACCCCAGGTTTCCCTATTCTGGATTTACACAGAAATGCAGCCATATAGCGTGTTATCTTTGGTATCTGGCTTCTGCCACTTAGCGTAATGTCTTCAAGGTGTATCCATCTCGTAGCCCGTGTGGGTAATGTCATTTTGGTTTGAGGCTGAGTAATGGTCCACTGTACCCCCGTGTGCCCGCTCACCCACTGACACGCGTCTGGGTTATGTCTACCGCTGGGCGTTATACGTTCACGTAGTTATGTGCTATGAACATTCATGTGCAAGTTTCTGGGTGGACAAGCGCTGTCACTGCTGTCGGGAAATAGAGTCCCGGTGACTGGAGCCCTATTGTAGCTTCTACACTGAAATGCTGCGGGACCTGCCAGGACCTTCTTCCAAAGTGGCCGTATCATGTTCTCTCCCACCAACAGTGCGTGTTGGCTCCAATGTCTCCACACCTTCCACAACACTAATTAGTACCTGACTTGTGGATTCGGGCCGTGCTAGTCGGTGTGAGGTGGGACCTCACTGTGGCTTGAGGTCTCCAATTTTTAAACCAAGAAGAGCTGGGATGTAATGGATTGACAAAGCTGGCAAAGCAAGAGCTAACGACCCTGAAGAGCATTTATTTTTTTTTCCAACTGAAAAGCCTAAGTGACACAGTAACATCCTTAACAACACTCCTGAATAAATGGTCTTCCACAGACTAGAATCTCTTGTAGTTATTAACAGGCACGCCACACAATAAAGTGGGTTCCACTGACAAATATCTGCGGAATGCTAGATTTGGGAAGGATGTTTCTTCATTGAGGTTTTTCTCAGTACTTTTTAAAAAATTTTTTAACATTTTTATTATTGAGAGATAGAGACAGAACATGAGCAAGGGAGGGGCAGATAGAGACAGGGAGACACACCATCTGAAGCAGGCTCCAGGCTCTGAGCTGTTAGCACAGAACCCGATACGGGGCTCGAACTCATAAACTGCAATATCATAACCTGAGCCAAAGTCAGGCACTTAACCGACTGAACCATCAGGCGCCCCCATTATACAGACTTTAAAACAAGACTTTAGGGGAAAAAAAATCACTAAAGAAACAGTTACATCTCACAGTAATGAACAAAAGAAACCATGAGGAGAGGGGAAGAACATGGGTTCCAGAATCACCGCGTTGTAATATTCAAAATGTCCAGTTTTTCACATCCACAAAAATACAAAGCATGCCAAGAAAATGGAAAGTATAACCCATTCACTGGAGAAATGAACAGAATCTGAACCTGAGGAAACAGAGGCGATGAACTTATAAGACAAACTCAGAGAACCAAGATGGAATGGAAAAATTCCCAGAAGCACACAAATCGCCCAAACTGACGCAAATTAGAAAATCTGAAAAGACTTGTAACAAGCAAAGAGAAAGGGTCTGTAATAAAAGCCTCTTAACAAAAATAAGTCTTCTAGGAACTGGCAAATAATTTCTTTACCAGACATTTTGAAAACCTGAATGATCTTCCAAAGGGAAAAAACTGAATACCACTGTTTCAGTCTTATACATGAGTGGAAAATGGAAATTATATCCTGGAGAAAAAACATTTTTAAAACACGGAGACAGAGAGAGAGACAGGATATGAATGAATATGTATCACCAAATTTGTTGAACAAGGATCAGAGGGAGACACAAACACCAACAATTTCCTGGTGCTGGTGAGATAGAAGTTGATTGGATTTCCATGCCTAATAGGCTATTTTAAGAAAGACAAATGAAACTGGTGCAGCCCCTCTGGAAAACAGTGTGGAGGTTCCTCAAAAAATTAACAATAGAACTCCCCTAGGACCCGGCAATAGCACTGCTAGGAATTTACCCAAGACATACAAGAGTGCTGATGCATAGGAGCACATGTACCCAAATGTTCATAGCAGCACTCTCCACAATAGCCAAATCATGGAAAGAGCCTAAGTGTCCATCAACAGACGAATGGATCAAGAAGATGTGGTTTATCTATACCATGGAATACTACATGGCAATGAGAAAGAATGACATCTGGCCATGTGTAGCAACATGGATGGACCTTGGGGGTGTTATGCTGAGCGAAATAAGCCAGGCAGAGAAGGACAAATACCATATGTTTGCACGTATAGGAGGATTAGGAGGAACTTAACTGAGGAACAAGGGGGAGAAGAAGGGGGGAAATGGTGGGGGAAAGGGAGAGAGGCAAGCCATGAGAGACTCTTGAATGCTGAGCACTGAGGACTGATGGGTGTGGGGGGGCAGGGGGGAGATGGGCATGGAGGAGGGCACTTGTGGGGGTGAGCCCTGGGTGTTATATGGAAACCAACTTGACAATAAACTATTTGTAAAAAAAAAAAAAAAAAAAAAGAAAGACAAATGAATTGAAACATTTCAGCAAGCACCACTATAAAATGAGCCGTGATTTCTGCTACCAATTAAGACTAAGTATCTTATGAACTAATATAGATGGGCTTTTATCACAGAATGAGAGGTGCCAGAGGAAATAAGATAGGGAAGCAGATGTGACTTTTGAGAAGTCTCTTCGTGGTGGAGAAGAGCAGACGGGAAGCATGAGAGGCCAGTGGGTGAAAGCATCCTTCAAAAATGAAGAGTATCAATTACACATTTGGCGTGGGAGACCAAAGGAAAAAGCTTAAGAAAATGAGCTTCTGTTTTACCAATGTTTCAATTGCTTAGAAGGGGGAAAAAGCGTGTCTATGAGCATCTCAACTAATAAGATAACCTAACATGATGTGCTCTGTGATGGGATGTGACACGGAAGACACAGCATCAGCGACATGTGCATGATAAAAAAACTTACAGCCTGAAACTATGAGGAACCGATAATCAGACAAATCCAGAATGTGGGACGTTGCTGGGAAATCTGTACATGAAGTACATAGTAGGTGATACCATGAACTTTTTAAAAAAAATTTTTTTTAATGTTTTTATTTATTTCTGAGAGGGAGAGACGGTGTGAGCAGGGGAGGGTCAGAGAGAGAGGGAGACACAGAGTCCGAAGCAGGCTCCAGGCTCTGAGCTGGCAGTCAGCACAGAGCCCGACGCGGGGCTCGAACCCACGAACCTTGAGATCATGCCCTGAGCTGAAGCCGGACATTCAACCAACTGAGCCACCCAGGCGTCCCTGAAATTCTTGCTAATCATTTTAGGTTTGTGTTTTGGGTGTGGTGATGACACTGTGGTTACATAGAAGAATGTGTTTTTTCTCAGCAGACACACGCAGAAGTGCTTAGAATGAAATTTATCGGCCACTTACTCTCAAATGCTCAGGAACACATACATACAAATGTAACCGTATCTATATATGTGCACATATAGATGAGGAAACTTGGAGGCTGCAAAATTTAACTACTGGTTAATGGAAAAGCTGTGTTTCAAATCTACATTTTATACACTTTTGATGTTAAATAATCTAAAAAGATGGGCCACCTAGTGGCTCGGTTGAGCATCCAGCTTTGGCTCAGGTCACGATCTCACAGTTTGTGGGTTTGAGCCCCACGTCGGGCTTGCTGCTGTCTGCCTGTCAGCACAGAGCCCACTTGGGATCCTCTGCCCCCCTCTGTCTGCCCCTTACCCACTGTGCTCTCCCCAAAATAAACAAATACTTTTAAAAAATTTAAAAAAAATCTAAAAAAGAAATCACAATTCTTATAAAGATAAAATAATAAATCTTAAATAAAAAGACAAGATATGGGTGCCTAGGTGGCTTAGTCAGTTGAGCATCTGACGTCGGCTCAGGTCATGATCCTGCATTTCATGGGTTTGAGCCCCGTGTCGGGCTCTGTGCTGACAGCTCAGAGCCTAGAGCCTGCTTCAGATTCTTGTCTCCCTCTCTCTCTTGTTACTCCCCTGTTCATGCTCTAATCTCTGTCTCTCAAAAATAAATCAATATTAAAAAGAGTGAGAGAGAGAGAGAGAAGATACATTTCTGATACCTCCTGTGAAGAGGCATCAAAGAAGAATCAAGCTGTAATAAAATTCATGTGGTCCACACTCTTGCCCATCTACAGGATTCGCAAGACTCAAATGGACAGAAGCATTTCATTTAGTCCAGGAAGGATTAAGGGCAGAGAAGTTTATGATCTGCCTGCTGACTCGAGAGCTGAAGAAGCTTAGCAGGAAATGAAAAGTGCTGCCCCTCCTGGGCCTGTGAACCTTATTGCTAATCAAAAACTCAAAGTCTCTTTCTTTCTTAAAAAGTCACCTGAGGACAAACATTCAGCCCCCGCTGTACTCCAATGACCTTGCTAAAACCTGCATAAATCAAACAGAATTCGTCGTCAGTGTCACACAGCAAAGGTACTTAGGCACCTTAGTGCTATGACAAGCCCTAAAACGAAGGCGACTGCTTCTAGGTAATTCTCAGGGCATCATCACTAAATGTGTAAATCACATGAATTCGCAAATGCTCTGTGTTTAATATGCTTTATTTCTTGCTTTTGAAATTGTTCCATTTATCCCTAATTATATGATGAATGCAAGATCTTCCAAATGTCCCCAATAATCTGCCTGCCCAGCCAACATCCACAGAGCCCAAACTGCAAATGAAGATCTCTTTTTGTACGCACACACGCGCACACATGCACACACACACAAAGTCCATAAAGACTGTGGCCAAAGCTGCTGAATGGAATGATCCAATACTCTGCACACCCTACATGTCACCACTTACGAGCAGTGTGATGGTCCCCAAGGAATCACGGCCACATTAAAGAAGACACCAACAGGGGCGCCTGGGTGACTCAGTCATTAAGCGTCCGACTTCGGCTCAGGTCATGATCGCACAGTCTGTGGGTTCGAGCCCCGCATAGGGCTCTGCGCTAACAGCCACATCAGAGCCTGGAGCCTGTTTCACATTCTGTGTCTCCCTCTCTCTCTGACTCCCCCCCCACCCCCCCACTGCTCACGCTGTCCGTCTGTCTCTCTCAGAAATAAATAAAACATTACAAAAAAATAATAAAAAAAGAAGACACCAACACTTAGGGGAAGTGCTTCCAATATAGACACTACATTTGCAATCAAATTTGGATGAAAATCCAGCCTGTATGAACAGTAAATCCATATATACAGGGGTAAAGTGAGTGTGAATCATGTAGACAGCTAGTGTAAGTCTGTCTCCATGAAGGACTAGTGGAAGTCGTGTCCGTGGATGGCTAGTTTAAGTCCATGTCCATGGACGGCTAGCATAAGCCTGTGTCCGTGGATGACTAGCATTAAGTCTGTGTCCATGGATGGCTAGTGTAAGTCAGTGTTGGTGGACGGCTAGCAAAAGTCCATGTCCGTGGACAGCTGGTGTAAGTCTGTATCCATGGACAGCCAGGGCAAGTCTGTCTCCATGGACAGCCAGTGAAAGTCTGTCTCCGAGGGGAAACAGGCTCTATCTAAGCTGTCAAATACCCAAGACTTGTACCCTTGAATTTGTCAGCATGCTTCATCTACCTCCAAAGAAGGGACCCACACTATCCAGAACCCAGCCTCAGATTCCTTCAGACACTGTGAGCTCTACTAGGAACTCCGGGAATGCCAGTCTCCATTCTTCTCCAGCTGGAAGAAATGCATCCCTGAGTGGCTCAGGACACATTCTCCACTGTTAACGGATGATGTGGACCCATGACCCCTAGTATCCCTGGTCCTATAATGTTATCTACGACAGTCAAGAGAGCATATGGGGTGCCTTCTGAGAACCACTGGGGCATCAATGGAATAAAGGAAGACAAGGACATAGTTTCATGGAGAAGCTAGAACCTTAGGTTTGGCTTTTAGGGGAGAGGAGAATAGTCCAGCATGGTAAAACTGCTGACCAGAGGCAGACCCCTGAGAAGGAGAGCACCAAGGGGCAGGGGCTCTCGGCACAAAGACTATCAAGCAGGGCGATCTGGCCTTCGCACTTACTGCCATGTATGGCCTACACCCGGCATCTCTTGTCTTGGCAATGGAGTCCACCAGCTGTCCACTGATGCCAAAGTCACAGAGCTTAATATTTCCACTCCTGTCCAGAAGAATATTGGAAGGTTTGATATCTGTAAGAGAGAGAGAGAGATCATTCCATGTACAAATGATCGGTTATATGAGCTATATGCTAAAGCGCATTAAAATTACTGAAAAACCTTAGATAATCCAAGTTTCAAAAGTCAGGTGTTTAAGAGGAGGAAAGTGAGGAAAGAATGCTCTGAATGCCGATGCTTAAAACTTCAGGATCAAAATGTTTCACAATAAAAGTAGGCATTCTATAATGCTTTCTTTGTTTACATCAAAAGACTTACATTCATTTACTTGTTTCAAATGCATTACTTACTGGTCAAAATGCAAAGAATGAATTTAACCTACAAGAGTAAACCAAGCTACTTTACAGTATGGCAGGGACTATCCACCTACACGTGAACTATACAAACTACCCAGCCACAATTTAGTTATAAAGTCAAGCTTCATCGAACTTAGGAAAGTATCCAGTCCAGTCCACCTCAAAGATCACAGCTTTGGGACCGAAGAAGCAAAGACTCAAAATCTGGGTCCGAAATTCACAATGTGAACTGCAGCAAGCTGGTCGACTCGCTCGGCAGCCACAACTTCCTCTTCTACCAGATGAAAACAATTGTTAATTCACAGGGCGCTGGACATGAAAACACCGGATGCAGTACCTGAACTTTATTTGTACTCAATAAATGCATCCGCTTAGGAATCCTTTCTCCTTGAGAGATTTTTCTGACCTTAGTTTCCCCCGAATAATCCCTTCTTGGAGTCATCCTTGAGAAACCAGATTCATTTCCACCCCTTCCAAAGTGTGTGCCTGCTTTCCTGCAAATCTGACAAGCTTCCATTTGGTTCTCCAAGTTTTACAGTCCTGCCAAATGGGCCCCTAGATTTTCACCCTTCCTCAGAGACAATGAAGTCACCATTGGAATGTGCTAGATCCACTGTCTGGCCAATTCTCCACCTTTGCTCATTAATTCTCTACCCCTGTCTCAATGCTTCTATCCATTTCACTGTCGCTAACATGCCTCAATGAATAAAAAGCAAGGATAAAAATAAGGATAAGATACAAAAACATCTGTCTATACCCAGAAGATGATCTCCAAAAAAATTCAAAAAAGCTCTCTTACCATCACTGACAAAGCTGACTGCCTATCAAACACCTGTCCTAAGCGGCCCATCCCTTCTAACGGAATCTGCATTTGATTTTATTGAGGTCTCCATCCTCCTCTTTGTAGCTCTGCCCCACCTTCCAAAACCGGGGCCTCTATGGTCCAAGCTTATCAGGGTCGCCTGTTGCGCCTTTGCCAGGAACAAGCTTAAGGTAAGGGCACGAGCCAGTTCTGGTGAATGAGACCAGAGAAAACACTGGAGAGACAGAAGGAAGATTTTCTGGCTCCTAAGACAGCCAAACAGGAAGAGAAAGAGCTTCTCCAAGAGGCTGTCACATCCACAAGTGATGCTGGTGACCTGCTGTGGAGTTACCACCCTGAGGACACAGCCATCATATTAAGAAGAGGGGAGTCAAAAGAAGGGAGTTTGAACCCAAAACATACCGGGGTTGGAGCCACCCTACCCTGGGACTTGTCAGGACAGATGGTGAATTTCCTTGAAGTTTAAGGCAGTAATCAGGGTTTTCTGTTACTTGTGATCAAAAGCACTCTTAACTGTAGCCAAAAGGCTAACTGATCACAGTGGATTCAAACAAAAAAAAGACTGCTATAAAATCATCATTTCATTTATTAATAGGAAAACCGAAGTTATTTTTGAAGCTTTTCCCTTTCATTCAACTACTCCTCTCATTCAGCTACTCCTCTCATTCAGCTACTCCTCAGGCTGACTTACTGCTTTGCTGTGATTGGCAAGTATCCTCGAGATAACTGTTCAATGCCCTAAAGGGAATACTCTCATAGGTGCAAAATACAGCCAGAAAAAGGAAGGAAAATCCCAAAACGAGAATGAGATGAACAGCAAGAACAAACTGATTTTGTTTAGGGACTTAACCCTACGTGATTTTAGGCCAAAAGAGGAAATAAGAAGCCTACCGACTATTATTTTTAACAAACATTAAGCCACGCAAAATTAAATGAAATATTCTGATGCTCAAGGCTAACTAATTTCAGTGGTCCTGAGTCAACACCAAATGAAAGTTACTTAAATAAATGCCCCAATTATTCATTTCTTTAAGTGCTAGAATCCATGTTTCCTAGAGGGCAAGGTTTTCCACTTCTCTGAATATGACCTTCTACTTTCTGTCCTATTTACTGTGCGGCTGAACCACACACTGCCACCTACTGTCCTGGATTTGTCCACTACAAGTGTCCTGAGGACAGTGAGCTTGCGCGCTTCTTCAAAGCCACCATCACACTACCCTGAGCCTCGCAGAGTAATAAATACAGCAATGGTGTAATCCGTTTGCTGAATTAATCTCATAATTCCCCCTGACTTTCAATAAATCTACATCAAATGTTTACATTCAGACTTGTGTCTAACCAGGCCGAGATGACTATGCAAATACAAATGCTTTTGATGAGTTTCAATGTACGTTAAAAATTAAAGCATCTCTCTCTATTTTCAAAAATATCTTCTACAGTAAAGAGGAAACACCTGAAGGGGACAGTAACATGACTTTAAAATGCTCCAGATGATGGGCTTCAGTGGGTTTAAGCTTCCAACTTCAGCTCAGGTCATGATCTCACAGTTTGTGGGTTTGAGCCCCACATCGGGCTCTGTGCTGACAGCTCAGGGCCTGGAGCCTGCTTCAGATTGTGTCTCCCTCTCTCTCTATCGCTCCCCTTCTCTCACTCTCTGTCTCTCTCTGTCTCAAAAATAAATAAACATTAAACAAAAATTTTTTGATGCTCAAGATGGGCATCTTTGTGGCTCAGTCGGTTGAGCATCTGACTTTGATTCAGGTCATGATCTCATGGCTTGTGGGTTCAAACCCCGCATCAGGCTCCATGTCTGCCTTTCTCTCCTTGCTCTTCCTCCCCAGTTCATGCTCGGCCTCTCAAAAATAAACATACATGAATGAATGAATGAATGAACGAACGAACTGATGGATGATGCTCAAGCTACCATCCTCCACATGCTGTCCCCAGGACCACCTTTCTGCCCATGTGTATACACACACAGAAACAGTATCCATAAAGCAAACAAATAGCTGGTTTTTAGCTAAGAATAATAGAACTTACAGCAAAATCTATTTTAATTTCTAAACTCAATATATGAATAAGTTAAACTAAAATTTATAGAATCCCAAAGGAAAAAATACATTAAATTAATAAGTTTTTGGGAAAAAATATACTAATAGTGTTAGGGTACATATAATATGTTTTGCTAAAAACACAAGTATTTCAGGAACGTTTAGAGAGTGACACTGTAATTTTCAATAATGTTTTCCTACTAAAGAAATTTTACAGATTAGTTTCTAATCTATAAAGAATGATTCCTACCCACCTCTGTGAATGATTTTCAAGTTTTCTTTTAAGTGGTTTAGTGCTTTCACAGTCTAAGGAGAAAAAACAAAGATGAGATAAATAATCAATATCCTTTTAATCAAAGAGCACGCAGTTTATCACAGGTAACAGTCCTGGTAGCCCTTTATAGTCTATTTTTAAGCTTCATTATTTCAATATTCTGTCTACTGTTTACATTAACTAAATGACTATTTTAGACCTGAGACCTTAGTCACTTTTACATGCTGGTCCCCGACAATTAAAAGAACACAGTAACTTATAATTTTTCAGTAAGTCATTATAAAGTTGTACGCTTCTTGCACCTTCAAACTTTCAAGAATGGAAATATTCTGTACAAGAGAGTCCATATAGTCTGGGTGTGTTATGGCCTCTAATTTAAATGAAGTTTTCCCAAATTTCCTTGCTGTCTCCTAATTATTCATCCCTCTTCACTCAGTGCAAAGCCTTCCAAGTAACTTTGGCAGACCTGAAGTATCTCTGCTCAACCACCATGGCAATATATGCAGAATTGACAATACTGTTTGATCACTGATTTCTTAGGAACGCAGGGAACAGGGCTTGAATTAAAGTGTCCACAATCTCCAGCTAAAAGAGGACTAAAGAAGAGGCCAACCATTTGCTATCAAAGGTCAAGTCTCTGTCCCATCAAGCTGCTGGGTGTCAGGAACATAGAACTTGCAATGTTTCAAGCAGCTAAGCCTCTTGTGTTCACTGGTTGTTAATTAGCAAGAAGAGATTTAACACAAAGTAATTTTAAATGTTGTGCTTAAGAGGAAGGATGATCACCAAGTCTGGAAACGTAGGCAAATATATAATAAACGACTGACGAGTGTTTCTATATTACATACGCCGCAATATACAATAAAATAATTTTGCCTGTGTTTCCCAACTTCACGACCACCCTGGTGCATGGCGGTCAAGAGCAGGCTTCTGGGATGGGGCTGCCTGGGCCTAAATCATGCACCATCCACAACTGTATGGAGTTCAGAGCAAAGTAACTCTTTAACTTCTCCATGCTCCAGGTCAGTCATGTGTAAAAAGGGGGTTACCCTATTTACCACAGAGAATTCCTATGAAGAGAAAATGTTGTAAGATCTTAGCCTGACACAAATAAACATTCAATAACCATTAACTATTATCATTATTCTACTACTGTTGCATTAAAACTATTAGGACTACTGGGTTTGGTATATTAGTGGGAGAGATGATGAAATTTCATATATATTCCCGAGAATAGACAAGCTTCTAGTGTAACTCAGCTTCTTTTTATAAAACCATATGAAAGGGTGTATAACTTAACATTTAGCTCATAAAATATTTAGATTTATGCATCAATTTATCTAAATAAGTTAAAATATTAATGAGACTCAAGGATCTCAAGATTATGATGACTAGCATTTAATCTGATTTCTAAAATTCTAATTATACACACACACACCTTTCTCGACTAAAATATAGTTCAGAAACTGCCCATATATTTTTACATTAACCATTAATGATTAAATGGGATGAGCTGGCAGCTAGCAGGTAGATTATACAGAAAGTGAAGGACACAGGAAAGGAAGACGTGGGAAATTACATGCGACCAGAATATTTACCCTACAACTTCCTAGAAAACTTAATTTGTACATCTACTAACCTAAGTCGTGTCATTAGCTCAAATTCTTAAGGGTTTCTGAGAATCCTACTCATTTTACCCCACTGAAAAGAACTCTGTGTACAACTCTGGTCAGCTGAACGATTCAGAGCAAGAAAGAAAATGACGAATTCACTTTCAAAACTACAAACACATATGTAAAAGAGTACCGCTCTTCTTTCTGGTAGTCTGGTGAAAGTGACCTGACACAATTAGTAGCAATGTGGGTTACTGAAATTGCTAGGCAAAAATTTAAATAGTTTAGAGGGGGCAGTTCAAAACTTAAACTACAGGAAATATGTGTTATCTAAGAGTTTCAAGGAAGGGACTTCAAGGGGACTGCTGTAACTCTGATTAATTCAGAGACGATGGTGAGAATACAGCCAATTTAAAAGTAGGTAGAGCAATGCAGCTAAAAAGGAGCAGAAAATCTCTTTTTCTGGTCCTATTTACAATGCAATCTATTATGGTTCATTGTGATTTTAATGAACAGAATATTATAGTTTTTACGTAGCATATATTTTGAAAATTGTTCTTATGGCTCGTATCAGTTACCCCACAAAGGTGACTTTGTCTCTTTTCCTATTACAAATGATTTTCCAGGAAGGTCAAAACCATTCTGTGAAGGACACTCAGATACGTGCATTCAAAACACCAGCACCATCTTTATAAGAAGTACAGACAGAATGAACAATGTGAAAACCAGGTACTTACTGCTAAAGTGATTTTGCCTAAAATTTCTTCTGGAATAACATCATCTAATACACTATATACATATTTGTAAAACTTATCAAACGAGGTAGACATGAGTTCCATACAGATCCAACAGTCACCCTATAAAATAACAAATATCTGTTATTCCTTTACATCTCAGAATTAAGTACTATGTTTCCTTTACTTAAAACAAAACTACAGTGAGAGAAAAAGCAACCTGAAGTCATTTCTGGTTCTTCCTTAAAGCCCTGGGCAGAAAAGTAGAGTCTCCTCTGTAAACCCAAACCTATTCACCCAACGTTCCCACTCTTAACTGTAAACACAGGAACAGTCTTACGCAGAAACTTTTATGCTTTTATAAAAAGTTCCAACTTTCCCATAATTAAATACAGATATAGAAAATATGTGGCAAACAGTTCGTTGTCACTACCAAAGAAAACCGATGACAGTAATCTGGAGGTTCTAGATCAGCTTCTGAAATTAGTGAACAAGGAAGAATGAAGATACGTCAGGCAAACCCGATGCATCCAACCCTCGCCCAAACGCCCCCTTCTCAGGGGCTGATGTTGCAAACGCAGGTTATCTGCTCTCAGCCTCCCCTTACCCTGCTCTGTTCTGTCCAGCACTTCATCTTCTGATAGAAAATACAACTTCTTAGCTATGCCTGTCACCCCCTCCCCTGCCTAATGCACCCTCCACCGGCACATGGTTTCAGGACACATTCCCGAAATGAATGAACGCTACAATTAAACGGGATCATTCAAAACCTGCTGGCAGGAGTGTGTTTTCAACCAGTCAGAAGGCAATTCAACAGTAACACGAGACACAGAAGTGTTCGTGCCCTTTGATAAGAGCCATCTCGTGGCTGGAAATCTAATTAAACAAACAGTCCATAAATTCCAAAAATGAAAAACAAAAACAAAAAAAAAGCAACAACCCAGAAACAGAACTGGAAAGCGCTGAACTAGCTCACAAGAGGGAATGGTATGCTAGTAAAGGGATTATCTAACGTGAGGTGACTTGGAAAACTACATGGTTCTCGCAAGATCTGCCTGAGAGCACACAAGATGCAAGCAGACACCACCAGCCAAGCGCTGTAAGAGGACGTGTACATATGAACGTGGACTCCAGAGGACCTTGAGAATGAGGACAGTTATCTGGATGATGACGAGTCTGCATGTTGTTACTAATTTATGGACCCAGCCGCATCTGGGCAGATTCGCGGCCACTAAGCTCCTATCTGGATTGATTATGTAGGAGATTAATGCCCGAGAAAGCAAAATGGCTTGCCCAGGACAACATCCATCAGTGACAGAGCCATGAACAGAACCCGGTTTACGGAACTCTGGCTCCCCTCAACACCTAGAAGCAAGGACCCTTTGCGTACACGTAGGAAGCATACGCTATGATGAATACCGACACACTTGTTAACGATGCTCTCATGAAAGGACAGATCACCTACCAGAACATTCATGTCGCTACCTGGCTTCACGGAATTATTTGTAAAACATATTTGACACAGTGAATTTCTACTTATATTTTCTCAAAAACATTTTTTTAATGTCTATTTTTGAAAGACAGAGAGAGACAGAGCGCGAGCAGAGGAGGCACAGAGAGAGAGAGGGAGACACAGAATCTGAAGCAAGCTTCAGGCTCTGAGCTGTCAGCAAAGACCCTGACACCAGGCTCGAACCCAGGGACCTGAGTTCGATCAAGACCTGAGCCGAAATTGGACGCTCAATCGACTGAGCCCCCCACTACTAATACTTGCTTTATTGAAGTCTTTCTTCTCTCTCTCTGTGGCTCTTTTTCTTTTTGGGTGCTCTTTCAGACTGCTGTTCACCAAGGGCTGAGTAGCACCCTTCCCCCAAAACAAACACTTGAGTTTATTTTAATCTGAAGATGCCATCTCAATAGATATTCTAAAAAAAATTTTCATTAGAGAGAAAGATCACACATTTAACTCCTCTACTCAGAAAAACAGTAAGGAAGGAATCTAACTTCAGCAGTACAGCGAAATGGAAAGACCGCGGATATTAATTAGGGTCTGAAAGGCCTGACTTCTTACCAGATGCCCCCCCCCACTTACGCAAGCTTGGGCCCCCTCTCCATTCCTCCTCTAGGAAGTAGGGCTGCCCCACCATCCTCAATGGACTAGGATAAAAATCAAATGAGTTAACATATGTAAAGTACAAAATAAAGTATCTTGGCAGATGCCAAAAAACGACACTTAAAAAATGAGGGGAGAAGGAGGGAAAAACAGGAAGTCAACCAGGAGAGAACAAGAGACACAGGACAGGGAAATAAAGGTAGGAAGGAAACTAGAAATGGTGGTGGGGGGAAGCAATCAGCTCCAGAGACAGAGAGATGTTGTGGTTACTGAGGCATATAACCTAAAGTAAACTGATTTCTTCAGGCAGTTCCTTTTGACTGTGACTGAGAATAAGTAGTAGCAGCAATGAACTGCATTTAAAAAAAAAAAAAAAAAAGTGGGGAGGGATGGTCTGAGGTTACCCAAAAAGCAGCGACAGCAACATTACTGTCATGGTCAAGCACGAGATGGGAGACTCACATGACTGAAATGTGAAAGTAGAAATCACTAAATATGGATTTACAGAAAAGAAAGGTGAAGGACGATGAACAACTGAACCACTGAGATCAAGATAAGTGTTCGTAGAGATAAGAACCAGATAAAACCAATGATATGCTTATATGCCTACAGTAACCACTGTGAAAACAAATTGTTTAAATTTATGAGCGCCTGGGTGGCTCAATCAGTTAAGTATCCATCCGTCTTCAGCTCAGGTCATGATTTCAGTTTGTGGATTTGAGCCCCACATTGGGCTCTGTGCTGACAGCTCAGAGCCTGGAGTCTGCTTGGGATTCTGTGTCTCCCTCTCTCTCTGCCCCTCCCCTGCTTTCTCTCTCTCTCTCTCAAAAATAAACATCAAAAAAGAAATTTTTAAAGACACCACTCACAATACAAAGAAAAACTATAAAGCACCTAGGAACATACCTAACAAAAGAAGCAAAACATTGATGAAAACAAGTATAAAATTTGACTGAAGGATATAACAACTGACCAAAGAGAGACGCAAAGCATGTTAACAAATATGAGGACTCAAGATCATGAAGATGTCAATCTACCCCCTAAACTGGCTTAAGAATCCAATTAGATTCTAATCAAAATTATCACGTATCTTATAATTAGGATTATAAGCTGATCCTAAGACATATGTAAGAAAAGTAGAGCCAAGAATGGCCAAGACAATTTTAAAGAAGGGAGCCTGATCTACTAGGCAAAGACTTTTTATAAAGCTGTGGAGCTGTCACGATAAAAGACAGTGGTAATCATACGAAGGGGGAAGTAAAAAGACCAATATGACAGATTCAAAAGATCATAGTACACATGGAAAAATGAAAGATGATATAGATGTAGCAAAGAACAGTCAATGAATGTTGCTGGAACCAGTGGTCTTCAGATAGGAAAGAGTTAAATTAGATCATTACCTCAGAGCATTCACAAACATAGATATAAAAAATCCAAATGGATTTTTTGGAAAGTAAAGGTTTAAAACTTTTTAAAAAAAGTTTATTTGTTTTGAGACACAGAAAGCAAGAGAGCATGCACGTGCAAGTGGGATAGGGGGCAGAGAGAAAGAGAGAGAATCCCACG
This sequence comes from Hyaena hyaena, assembly GCF_003009895.1. Taxonomy (NCBI): domain Eukaryota; kingdom Metazoa; phylum Chordata; class Mammalia; order Carnivora; family Hyaenidae; genus Hyaena; species Hyaena hyaena. Next base: position 324,056 of record NW_024080689.1, read on the forward strand.
TAGGCTCTGCACTGACCAAGGCGGGGCTCGAACTCAAGAAACGTGAGATCCATGATGTGAGCCAAAGTTGGACACTTAACCGACTGAGCCCACCCAGGCACCCCTAAAACCTTTTTATAAGAGGGGCACCTGGGTAGCTCAGTCGGTTAAGTGTTCAACTCTTAAATTCGGCTCAGGTCATAATCTCACAGTTTATGAGATCAAGCCCCTACCGGGCTCTGTGCTGACAGTGCGGAGCCTGCCTGGGATTTTCTCTCTCCCTCTCTCTTTGCCCCTCCCCTGCTCACACTCGTGTGCGTGCACTCTCTCTTTCTCTCTCTCTCTCTCTCAAAATAAATAAATAAACATTAAAACTTTTTAATAAGAGTTCTTCATGACTTCAGGGTAGGAAACAAATTTCTTCCTCAAATCACACATGAAAAAAATAAATCACCAAGGATAACATCTGCTAAATTGAACTCCATTATAATGGGAATCTCCCCATGACAAAGGATACCACACCAAAAGTTCAAAAATAAGACAAAAGCATCTATTTGGGTACAAACAAAGAATCAGTACCCTGAGTAATAAAGCACTACGCTTAATTAGGCAAAGACAAAACAGAAAAGAAACAAAAAACAAAACAAAACAAAGAAAACAAAAAAGAAAACCTAAACACACGCATAAAAAGTTCTGTACCTTGTCAGTAATTTGGAAAATGTCATTTTTAAAGTAAGATACGAGGATGCCTGGTTGGCTCTGTTGATTTTGGCTCATATCATAATCTCACAGTTCATGAGATCGAGTCCTGCATTGGGCTCCACACTGACAGCACAAAGCCTGCTTCGGATTTTCTCTTTCCCTCTTTCTCTGCCCCTCCCCTGCTCGCTCACTCTTTCTCTCTCTCTCAAAAATGAACAAGCATTAAAAAAAAAAAAAAAAGATACTACTTCAAACTCACCCAAAAAACAAAACATTTAGAAATACCAAATGTTAGCAATGAGATCTGTGACAATAAATGTGTATGCCTTGCGCAACAACTACCCCCTCTTTGTTATATTCCATGTGCCCAGCTCAAACTACATTTCCCTGTCTCCTGTGCAGAGAAGGGCCGCCAACAGCATGTCAACACAGACAGTTGCATGAGGATTCCAACTGGTCCAGGAAGGTCCAGGATGGGCCTTTGGGGTCTTTCCTCTTCTCTTCCTGTGTATGGACATCACAGTGGAACTCTACAAGCCAACTTGGCCCACAGGACAACCTTACCAGTGTAAGCCACAAACTCAGTAAGCCACTAACGGTCTCCAGTACTGACACCTGTGTACAACTCCTGACAGGGAAATCCTCCTTCTTAGTAGAGGACCGTGGGGGAGAAGGAGGAGGGAAATAGTGGGGGAGAGGGAGGGAGGCAAACCATGAGAGACTCTTGAATGCTGAGAACAAACTGAGGACTGATGGGAGTGAGGGGGTGGGGGGAGATGGGCATGGAGGAGGGCACCTGCGGGGATGAGCACTGGGTGTTATATGGAAACCAACTTGACAATAAATTATTTGTAAAAACAAAAAACAAAAACAAAAAAAACCTAGTAGGAATACAAGTAAGTACAACCACTGTGAAGAGAATTGTGACGATATCCACTGAGGTGGAAATAGTTCATATGGATTTAACCTAGCAATTCTAACTCTAGGCGTATGCTGTATGGAATCTGTAACCTAAGCTGCCAAGGAGATATGCCAGAAGAAGTTCACTGTTACACTGTTTAATAACTGCAAAAAACCAGAAACAACCTTTTTGGGGATTGAAGAAATGTAAAAAATGGTGTATTTAATCATTAGAATGCTACATAGCAATTAAGATCAATTAACCAAATCAGGGGTGCCTGGGCGGTTCAGTTGGTAGAGCATGAAACTCTTGATCTCAGGGGTTGTGAGTTCAAGCCCCACATTAAGCAAAGAGCCTACTTAAAAAAAAATTAATAAATAACATAAAGTAATTAATTACCTAAATCTATATATTAAAGATCTATATTTATTTGTATGGATGAATCTTGAAAACTATGCTAAATAAAAAATGCTATCAGGGATCCACACAGGAAAATTTCATTTATGTAAACTTTATAGATACATACATCAGTACTATGCATTATTTAGGAAAAAATACAAATATGGAAAGCCTAAATAAAGAAGTTGAAAAAATATTTACTTCATTAGAACTGTAAAGTGAGAAGGGGATTAGGATGGGACCTTCAACCGTATCTATACTTTAAAGACATATAAGGAGTAAATATGCCCAAGTGCTAATCTAAGGTGGTGGGTACACAGTAATTCCTTTGTAATTTTTTGGTATGTTTGAAATATTTCATAGTTTAAAAAAAGCAAGAACTACCTTAAGAGACTAGACAAAGATGACCAAATTAAATGAAAATATGCAAAAAATAGGAAGGAAGAGTGATCATAATGAAAATATTTTTACATATAAAAGAAAAAAACAGGTGTGCCTGGGTGGCTCACTCGGCTAAGCATCCAAATTCGGCTCAGGTCATGATCTCATGGTTTGTGGGTTCAAGCCCTGTGTTGGGCTCTGTGCTGACAGCTCAGAGCCTGGAGCCTGCTTCAGATTCTATGTCTCCCTCTCTCTTTGCTCCTCCCCCACTTACGCTCTGACTCTCTCTGTCCCCCCAAAATAAATAAACATTAATAAAAAGGAAATAGAAAAACAATATAGAAAATACTAATGACAGAAAATTAATGCAACTAAAAGCTGGCTCTCTGAAAGACTAATAAAACTGATAAATCTCTAGCCAGATTCCTCAGGAAAAAATAGAGATGAAATTATCTATTCAATTGCCAATTAATTTGACAATTCCGAGGAAAGGGACAAATTTCTCCGGAGAAACAAACTATCGAACATCACTCAAGAAGAATGGACAACTTGAATAGAGCTCTATCTTTTAAAGAAATTGTATTTGTAGTTAAAAATGTTCCCACAAGGAAAACTCTAGATTCACATGGCTTCAAGGGTGGATTCTACCAAACATTTCCAGAAGAAATAATACCAATTCTCTACAAATTCTTCCAGAGAACTACAGAAAGGGACTACTTTCCAGCTCATTTTATAAGGCTAGCTTGGATACACAGATACAATACCAAAATGCTGATCCAAAAGCCAAACAAAAACATTACACAAAAGCTACACATCAGTATCTCTTAAGACCACAGGTATAAAACACCTAAATAAAATTTCAGCAAACTCAATCCAACAATATATTAAAACACTAACACATCATAACCAAGTGGATTTACCCCAGAAATGCAAGGTTAATTTAACATATGAAAAGCAATCCTTGTAACTTACGATATGAAAAAAAGAATTTCTCTAACATCATACAATCACCTTAAAGATGCGGAAAAAGAATGGGACAAAAGTCTAACATCCATTCCTGATTTAAAAAAAAAAATCTCAGCAAATTTGGGACGCTTGGGTGGCTCAGACAGTTGAGCATCCGACTTTGGCTCAGGTCATGATTTCATGGTTGGTGGGTTCAAGTCCCACATCAGGCTCTGTGCTGACAGCTCAGAGCTTGGAGCCTGCTTCGGATTCTGTGTCTCCCTCTCTCTCTAAGCCTACCCCTCGTGCCCTGTTTGTCTGTCTCTCTCTCTTTCCCTCTCTCAAAATAAACATTTAAAAAAATCTCAGCAAATTAGGAGCAGAAGGGCACTTCTTCAACCTGATAAAGAACAGCTACAAAAAACCTACAGCTAACACCACCCTTCCTGGTGAAACCCTGAGTGGCTCCTCCCTTAGGTCAGAAACAGAACAAGGATGTCCACTCTAACTATTTCTACTCCACAGCGTACTAGAGGATCTAGCCAGTGCAAGAAGGCAAGAAATACAGAAATAAATGAAACCCAAACTGCAAAGAAGTAAACTTTGTGAACTTTGTTCACAGACAATATGATAATCGATGTGGAAAATGTGAGGGAGTCTGCCAAAAGCTACCAACACTCACAAGTGAGTTTAACAAGGTTAGGGTAGCCAAGATAAACAAACAAAAGTCAATTGTATTTCTTTATATCAGTCACAAAACAAGAGGAGACAAATTTCTTTAAAATATCATTTACTAAAGCATCAAAAAATATTAAATACTTAAGGATGAATTCAACAAAAAAAAGTGATAGGGCTATAAAGTGAAACCTATAAATAGTGCTGAGAAAAATTAATGTAAATAAATGAAGTAAAATACCAAGCTAATGGGACATTAGACTGAATGTCATTAAAATTTGATATTCCTCCAATTGACCTCTGTAGATTTAGCACAATCCCAGTACATTTTGCCAAAACACTAACAAATTGGCCCACATCAAAATTAAAAACCTTCACCCTTCAAAAAAAATGTCGTTATGAGTATAATGGCTAAGCCACAGATGAGGGAGCAAATATTTGCAATCATATATCTGATAACAAACCTATATCATTTTTAAAAATTTTTAATGTTTTTTTTTTTTTTTAATTTATTTCTGAGAGAGAGACAGCGTGAGCGGGGAGGGTCAGAGAGAGAGGGAGACACAGAATCTGAAGCAGGCTCCAGGCTCTGAGCTCACTGTCAGCGTAGAGCACAAGTGTCGGGCTCCAACACGCGAACCATGATATCATGACCTAAGCTGAAGTTGGACGCTCAACCGACTGAACCACCCAAGCGCTCCTTTTAATTCCCAAAACTCAGTAAGAATCAAAAAACCAAGTTTATAAAAAAAATGGATAAACGTTGGAAGAGACACTTCATCAGAGGAGACATAAGGTTGGTAAACAATCATGTGAAGGGTTGTTAAACAGCATTAGCCACTAAAGAAACACAAATTTAAAACACAATGAGATTCTGGGGTGCCTGGGTGGCTCAGTAGGTTAAGCAGTTTAGCTTCTGACTTTGGCTCAGGTCACGATCTCACAGTTGGTGGGTTTGAGACCCACGGCAGGATCTGTGCTGACAGCTCAGAGCCTGGAGCCTTCTTCAGTTTCTGTGTCTCCCTCTCTCTCTCTCTGCCCCTCCACCACTTGCATTCTGTTTCTCTCTCTCTCTCAAAAATAAATATTGAAAAAAATAAAAATAAATAAATAAATAAAACACAATGAGATTCCAGTATACAACAGTTAGAATGGGCTAAAAATTAGAAGGACAAAGAGTCCCAAGTGGTGGAAAAGATGTGGAAGAAAGAGAACTCTCACACATTACTGTTGAATGTTGAAAATGTTACAGCTACTTTGGAAAACAGTTTCAAGTCAAACACTCACCTACTGCATGATCCAGCCATTCTACTCCCAGGTATTTATTTCCCCAAGGGAAAGGAAAACATAGGTCCCTTCACAGACATGTACACAGATGCTCAGAGCAGCATTATTTGCAATAGACAAAACCAGAGGCAATCTAAAAGTCCCTCAGCAGGTAAAGAGGTAAAACAACCATGGTGTATCCCCACACCAAGTGGAAGACCACTTCCACTACTCAGCAAAAAAAAAGGAACAAACTATTACCACACACCACAACAGGAATTGCAAATAATTATGCAGAGTGAAGGAAGAGAACACATACATACTATAGGATTCCGCTTATGCAAAATTCTAGAAAGGGCACATTCATCTATAGCGGCAGAAAGATGCATGGTGGCAGAAGGGACTTGTGCATTATGTACAGGGCACAAGGAAACATGTGAGGGATGGAAATGTCCATTATCTTTTTTTTTTCTTTTTAAGTTTATTTATTTTGAGAGAAAGAGAGAGCAGGGGAGAGGCAGAGAGCAAGAGAGAATCCCAAGCAGGCTCCACACTGTCAGCCCAGAGCCCAACACGGGACTCGAACTCACAAACCATAAGATCATGACCTGAGCAGAAATCAACAGTCAGACGCTTAACCAACTGAGCCGCCGTGCCCCAGAAATGTCCATTATCTTGATTAAGGTGATAATTCTACACATGAATACACTTGTTCACACATATGGAATTGTGCACTTTATTGCACGTCCATTTCAACTCCATACAGCTGTACTTAAAAGTCACAAGGGAGAAGGAAAGGAAAGAACATGAACAGTAGCAGGGATAGAAAGGGAGAGGAGATGAAATTCAGCCAATAGCACTGCCTTCTATATAATCCAATGAACTTCTATAATCACAAGTCACTCAGAATAGTATTTCCTAAACTAGAATTTCTCCAACCTCAAAAGATACCTGAAGTAAGGACTTCTGCACACTGAATTGTGAAAATTTATGTTAAAGGACATTTTTAAAGTGATTCTAGGTTTCAGCGTTGATAAGGTAAAGGGTAGGTGCAGACCTTTATGCAAACTACACACTAAAAGTTACGTCTATGATTCAATACTGTCAAGCTCTTTGTTTTCTTGTCTATGAAGTGTGAAAACGAGGTGAGAAACCCATGCAAGGAGATGTCTTAGTAATGTACCTACGTCAAATCCAAGTTGTACTTTGGGCTTTTTATTTGAGTTCAGTTCCATCAGAGAAAGAAGTGCAAATGGTCGGAGACAATGGCAAAAAACCAAGTTACGAACTTCAGTATGACATACTATCCGTTCACGATCTGAGCAGAGCTATGGAACTTTCACAGGCTCAGTTATCACCCAAAGGCAAGATGAATCTCTACACAGGAGCTGCAAGAAGAACAAATCTACCATCCTGCAAGCTCCTTGACTGATGGTTGACTGAACCAGACCGTGGACCGATGTCCTATCGGGCACACAAATCATGAAATGAAACATTCTGGCAGGTTCCTCAAGGTGACAGGAACCAAAAGCCATTTGTCTTCCTCACAGTGGCAGTTAGGGAAGAAATCCAGACTGTATCCACTCACTTCTGCTCTTTCCCTTCATAACCCAGAATTGTGTGTCTATTATTGGAACTGAAGGCCACATCACCAAAAAGATCCTTCAAAGGATTAAAGTGATCGCCTTCAAAAGAAAAATGCTCGGGGCGCCTGGGTGGCTTAGTCAGTTAAGCGACCGACTTTCGCTTAGGTCATGATCTCATGGTGCGTGGGTTCGAGCCCCGCGTCGGGCTCTGTGCTGACTGCCATTTCAGAGCCTGGAGCCTGTTTTAGTCTGTGACTCCCTCTCTCTCTGACCCTCCCCTGCTCATGCTGTCTCTCTTTCTCCTAGAAATAAATAAAACATTAAAAAAAAAGAGAGAGAGAGTCTGTTTCTAAAAAAAAAAAAAAAAAAAAAACGAAAGAAAAATGCTCCTCTAAACCCTTATTTAATCTTAAAAATTTTAACTTTCGTAACATCAGGAAACACACTCTGCCTATGCATTCCTTAAAGGTGAACTTTCTGCTTCAGAATTCCATTCTGTATTATTCAGAAAGTCCTTATTACTTCCTGGCGGGGGAAAGTGGGGGTGGGGGGGTGGCAGCGGAGGGAAGTTGACGATCAGCCTATTGGAGCAGTTTGGAACTTTATACAACTTGACTGTATAGTTCCTAAGCCTTTACCTGATCATACTCAAAAACTGTAGCAATGTTAAAAAGTAAATTGCTTTTTAATTTTTTTAAGTATTTTTAATGTTTAACTATTTTTGAGAGAGGGAGACAGAGCATGAGCAGGGAGGGGCCAGAGAGAGAGGGAGACACAGCATCTGAAGCAGGCTCCAGGCTCCAAGCTGTCAGCACAGAGCCCGACGCAGGGCTCAAACTCAGGAACTGCGAGATCATGACCTGAGCCAAAGTTGGATGCTTAACCAACTGAGCCACCCAGATGCCCCAGTAGATTGTTTTTTTAAATGAAGCAAGCTGAAAGTTCCTCATCCCTGGACCACTTGGTCCATAACAGAAAGAAGAGGGAGCTTTTTGCCTGTGAAGTCCCATCTCTATCACTTCATGGCTATGAGATGCCCATCAAATCAGTCCTCAAACCTCAGCCTCCTCTCTGGAGAAGGGGGATAATGCCTCTGAGTCCTCTGAGACTGGTACCAAGAGAATATACGTGAAAACTCTAGAATATTCGATAGCTGCTTGTGCTTAGAGCTGCATACTTCAACTCCCTGCAACCTCCCTGAGATCTAAAACTGAATTTTCCCCAGCTGTTGATAAGAAAAGATGCAGATACTGTTCAGACCCTATCCCAAGCTTCTCTGTGTTGTTTCTGGTGCTTTGCAATCATGGGTATCACTCTGACTTCTATTTGTAAAATCAGACGTCCACACTGTGTAGGCTGGGGTTACACGCTGAAGTGAGGCTTATGGGAATGATTAAACAGCGGCCACGAGAAATAGGCTGGGTTGGGCCAGCACTCCGGGCGTGAGCCACAGCTAAGCCTGAGCCGGTGGGAGTCCAGAGGGGCAGTGAATACAGCCCTGGGAAAGCGGATGTAGAACCCGGTCAGGATGGAACCTCCAGTCGAGTCTCTAAGTAACTTCTGTCCTGCAGAAGATGTGACGAGAAAAATGGCCAGAGGGCTTAGTGATTATGAAGAATAAATCCATGGTCTGGGGGAAGAAGAGAGGAGGAGAGGGCAGGAACCTTGGGCCACATGAAGAAAGTTCCAGATTTGTGACCTTACAAACAGCACGACATTAGGTAACACTGTGTCCAGGATACAGGTGCGTTCCTGACCACACGATGCGCACTGTTGCGATGAAATACCAACGTGCTACAGCAAAGAAAGCTGACAGATTCAGTGTACCTGGCCACGAAAACGAATATTCGAGTCATAAAAAGTACAGGGACAGGAGTGGAAAGAAACTGCATGAACCTATACTTAACAGTGAGGAATCGGCGATTCGACAGAGCAGGAGATGCGATACTGAAGCAGGATGCTTCCACTTACCGGGTTACCCGTGAAGAGCACAGAAACACAAATAAATACAAATGTAGGGATTGAGTGGGGAATCGATTGACTCACCTCTCCAGTGACAAGATCTGATGTGTTTCCAGTCAGTGCTACAGTCACTGTTTCCGTACAACACAGTATTTTTTAAGTCAGGAGCCACAACAAACTCCCAAAGCTACATACACGCTTTGTGATCAGTCCCAAAAAGAAGGGACGGGGGCTCCTCACCGGCTCATAACAACCCCACCAGCACAAGCTCATCCTAACATTTGCAAAATGAGAATGGGATTGGGACACCTGGGTGGCTCAGTGGGTTAAGTGTCCAACTCCTGATTTCAGCTCAGGTCACGATCTCCTAGCTCGTGGGTTCAAACCCACATCGGGCTCTGTGCTCACAGCACCGAGCCTGCTTGAGATGCTCTCTCTCCCTTTCTCTCTCTTTGTCCCTCCCCAACTCGCGCACGCTCTCTCACACTCCCTCTCTCTCAAAATAAATAAATAAACTTTTAAAAAATGAGAATAATATTTTACAAAGAGTATTAAAAGTGCTTAAGGGTTCAGGGCGCCTGGGTGGCTCAGTCAGTTAAGCGTTTGACTTCAGCTCAGATCATGATCTCACGGTTCATGGGTTCGAGCCCCCCCTCCGTTGGACTCTGTGCTGACAGCTCGGAGTCCGGCACCTGCTTCGGATTCTCTGTCTCCCTCTCTCTCTTCCCCTTCCCCACTTGTGCTCTGTCTCTCTGTCTGTCAAAAATAAACATTAAAAAAGTGCTTAAGGGTCCATTCAGTTGAAGTCCTGCTCACCTAACTAAATATCACAAGTGAGTGAGGACTGGCCAGGACGCCATAAAGTATCTGATTCAAGCCCACTCCGCGACTACCCACTACCCCAAACCCTAACTCCCTTCCCTACGTCGGGCAGTGGGAGGACTGGAAATGACAGAAGTGATAACCTTCGTCAGGAAACAAAATAACCAGAGGCCGAAAGAAGACACATGATCCCAAGACCATCCAAGACCGTGCAGCTTCCACGAAAAACCCTGGATAACAAGATTCGATGAAAGAATTTCTATTACACCTGTTCATTTCCATCTGGGTTGTACTAAGGGTTCAGGAGGAGGTAGAGTGAATGCTTACGTTAAATGCAGATACAGCTGATGACAGAAATAAAGTTTTTAAAAGGAGGGGGGGGAGGGAGGAGAACACCAAGGGAGTTCAAAGCCAAGAAGAGAAAGAACGTAACCGATGGCAGAGGGGTAATATTCAGAAGTCAGCTGATTGGTTGGTCCTTAAAGTACAGAAACCATAAGGAAGGAAATGCGGGATTCACAAATAACAGCCATAAATATACATATAGATAAAGTACGAGATTCACCCCGTAACTAAGGAACAGTGAGTGCTGGAAATTAACATGCAGATTCTCCCAGTTATATACTAAATATTGAGAAATTACTTATTGCTAACGTGTGGCGATTGGCTGGAGATCAGAACCTAAGCCTGCCATGCTCTTATTTATTCCAATTAGATATTTATTCGTCGGCTAAAACCCCGAAGTGTTTGTTCCTACCTCTCTGAAGAGTGCACCATAAAACTGAACAATGTACGGGCAATCACTACTGCGCATTACTACATCCAAATCCATTAGAAGTTGTTTTTGTTCTTTTTCATCCACTGTTGACCGAATTCTCTGGAAAAGAATGACAAAAGATGTCATAAAAACATACAACAACTTTAAAAACCTGAGAACAACCGCGACCACAAGACTGAAAATTTCTAAGCAAACGTCATAAATGCTAACCAGACAGAAAATTATCATCTTCCTTAAACTTTACAAGAAAATCTTTATCACAGAGAAACAAAATAGCACTCAGGAGATTTCATTTCATTTATTTATTTTTTAAGCAAAGTAGCACTTAGGGATTTCTTTAAAAGACACGAGGTTTTTTAACCACAAGCATCCACTGATGACGTTGGAAGTTATGTAACAAAGCTTCTAGGCAGTGACAATTAACCCTCGCATGCAAATATAAAGAAAACCGCAATGAGCTAGGCTTCAAGCAGTTCCCGTGTGAATAATCGTGAGCTTCACAGACACCTTTATTCCCCATATCAGAACTGTGTGGATTCTAGGCATTCCATGTAAGAAACACTCTTCACTCCCTGGCACCCGGAAGCCTCGCATCCCCATTCCTTAGAGCTGGGAAAGGTGTCCCAAAATGGGAATCAGTGCAGGGGCAGCTCAGAGACTCAGTCCCTGCCCTCCAAATCCTAGACTGCAACCGTCCCCCTTTGCCACTTTCTGTACATTAAGAACAAAAGGTCTGGGGGTGCCTGGGTGGCTCAGTTGGTTAAGCATCCGACTTTGGCTCAGGTCATGATCTCACGGTTTGTGAGTTCGAGCCCCGCGTCAGGCTCTGTGCTGACAGCTCGGAGCCTGGAGCCTGTTTCGGATTCTGTGTCTCCCTCTCTCTCTGACCCTTGTCCCCTCGTGCGCTCTCCATCTCTCTCAGAAATAAACAAACATTGGGGGGAGAAAAAAAAGAACAAAAAGTTCTCCCTGACTCTCCACCCCAGGAGTCAGAATGTAGGGTAGTAACAGCGTAAGGAAGAAAAGTCTAAGAATGAAAAACCAGAGGGCTTTTTGTGTGTCCCTAAGCTGACGAGGCCCTCTTCTCTGTACATGGCCGGCCTGGGGCATATCCCTAACCCACGTGTACGGACTTCTCTGCCCAATTCTAAAAGACTGCCTGGGAAACAGACCCCCTCCCCGCCCCCCGCAGAATGGCACCATACTGGGAGACACTCAGAGGGACAGTTCCCACTGCACCAGTGAGACAGGAAAGAATCAAGTTCAGAAAGCAGAAAACATGAGTAACATTGAGGCATGCAAACAACTTTCTTCTCATGAAGAAGTTCACAAGGTCACGCCACGCCCACTCTGTACAATGTACCGTCCATACTTACAAGGCAAGTTAGTCTATCAAAAAATACACAAGGTGGCATTTTCTCTTCCAGAGACTTCAAGGTATCTGTCCTCAATGTTCTTGAAAGGGATGAAGGCGGCCAATTAAATCGTTGAGCCCATTTTACAGAAGAGAAGCCAGAGGCACAGAGAGATACAAAAGACGTATTCCATGTAACATGACAATAAGCAGTTGTAGAAGGAATAGAACCAGGTTCGTTTCTGTTCCTCTCTCCTCACAACATGAGACATTCCATTTATTCCGTAATACAAACAAATTTCATTGTACTGGTTAAAATTTATAACCTGCTACCTATAAGACTTGATACCATATAAACTTTACTGACTCCTATCCATCTTATAAATACTGATTTATTTAAAACTTTCACACTGGATGTCAACTGGCTAGATAAACAAGAAATAAGTAAATAAGAAGAATGAAAAATAATGACAAAATAAGACTGATATTTGTAAAATTAAGAAAAAATTTCCTTCTTTCTCTCATTTCTATATTTTATAGAAAACTGGGTAGATGATCATAGTTTGGGGATCAATAATTTTTTTTAAATCAACATCATGACAATGTTTGCTCACAAAGTATATTTGTAAAAAGTCAAAATAGCCCAGAGACGTAATTTGTTAGTAGTCTGAAACCATGGCATGGATAATTCTAGCAAACATTTTAATCACATTTTATTCCTGTTTTTTTAAAAAACAAAAAATAACTTCAGGCTGCTGGCTGGCTCAGTTGGAGGAGCGTGCGGCTCTTGATCTCAGGGTTGTGAATTCAAGCCCCATGTTGGGCGTACAGATTACTTAAGAAAAATAACTTTAAAAGGATAGTTGTGAAAATATTCATTTGGGAAGGCAATTTTTTTTAATATTTAAAAGACAAAGAGCTGGTAATCAGAGACAAATGGGGAAGAAAAAGGAAACGATACTCTGGGGGAGAGTTCCATCAACTAAAGGATTCTCCCTATTAAAAGTTTAAAAACTCTGCTCTCTTTCTGCCTGTATGGATATATGGGCGAGTATAAGCACACTCACACTCACAAGACATTATTGTAAAAGATGCCCTCTTTCCTAGGTTCTTTCCCTGAGCTGGTTATACGGTTTTATAAGTTTCCATTTGCACAAATGTTTGCATTTCGACTACCAGAAATCACATTACAGCCAAAACCTCAAGAGTTACTATCACTGACTCTTTTTTTTTTTTTTTTAATGCTTATTTATTTTTTACAGAGAGGGAGAGACACAGAGTGCAAGCCAAGGAGGGGCAGAGAGAGAGGGAGACAGAATCTGAAACAGGCTCCAGGCCCTGAGCTGTCAGCACAGAGCCCGACGTGAGGCTCGAACACACACTGTGAGATCATGACCTGAGCAGAAGTTGCTTAACCGACTGAGCCACCCTGGTGACCCTAACTGGCTCTTGAGGGCCAATCTCTAAAACTACCACTGTAGCTAAGGCAAGGATGCACGCTCCCACGTGGACAGGAGGCCGCACAGAACCCCAGCATCAGACTGGACAGGATTCCCATGAACCGGGATGGAGAGCATCCTGGCCCGGCTCTAACGTTCGAGCTCATCATCGCGGCAGTAAAATCTATTCACCTGAAGACTGTTCTTTAATGTCACCACTGGTACAAGAGACCACGGGGCTGCTGCGTGGCCTGCTGGCCTACCAGGAGAGGGAGTCCGTTCCTGGATGCCGTCAGTGGATGGACACCTGTTCGTGCTCCCTGGCCCTCTGGTCCAAGGGGCAGGCAGTGGTCGTAGCTGCTGGCACCGCATCGGGATTGTTAGGGACTGAGTAAGCAGAGCTAACTCTTAAATATACGTAAGTTTCAGGATTATGTTGCACTGTTTGTTATGCGAGAATACTGCATAAAATAAGCTCATTCCAAGGCCTATAGGACTCAGAAATGGAGATTAACCAAAGCACACACCTGCAACAGCGGTCGCTTCAAATTACTTAGTTTAACTCAATAATTCAATAAATGTTCAAGGTGGAGAAAACTTAACAATGATTAACAATAATCAAGGAGAGAATACTTAATGAGAAGAGTCACGCCCAAGACAGCTTTTCTGATAGAACAAAACAATGTGTATGGGTAAGATTTCTACCACTGCAAACAAGTACAGCCAAGGTCCTCAGATACTTAGGGAGAACAGTCACGAAAACAGAAGACATGAGCAAACCCCCTTCCCTTCAGGCAACTGCCCCTGGGAGCTCCCCTCTCATCACCACATGGGATGCACTTCATGGACTGTTTCATAAAGGCAATTAGATCTTCCAAGTGAAGAGGGGGAAAAAACCCTTTCTTAATGGAGGGGGATGTAAAATAAAAGTACAAGGGTGTTGCCAATTTATACATAAAAATCTCCCCTAGTTAGAATGTTCAGAAATCAAATGTATTGACAGATGTCTTGAATCACAGAAAACTTTCATTTATGCCATAAATTTAAAAGATAGACAAGACTGGGATGTTTGGGTGGCTCAGCTGGTTGAATGTCCCACTCTTGATTTTGGCTCAGCTTATGCTCTCGTGGTTCGTGGGTTCGAGCCCCATGTTGGGCTCTGCGCTAACAGCACAGAGCCTGCTTGGGATTCTCTCTCTCCCTCTCTCTCTGCCATTCCTCTGCTCATGTGCGCTCTCTCTCTCTCTCATAATAAATAAGCCTTAAAAAAAAGAGTTCGATAAGCTCATGTGTGCTCTCTCTCTCTCATAATAAATAAGCCTTAAAAAAAAGAGTTCGATAAGACTGGAGTTTAGTTGAGTTCAGAAAACCTTTTTGCCCCCCTCATAAAAAATAGGGTTGAAAAGTTCACACAAAACCACAAAACAGGGGCGCCTGGGTGGCTCAGTCGGTTAAGTGTCCGACTTCAGCTCAGGTCATGATCTCACGGTTTGTGGGTTCGAGCCCCACATCGGGCTCTCTGTTGACAGCTGGAGCTGACAGCCTGGAGCCTGTTTCAGATTCTGTGTCTCCCTTTCTCTCTGACCCTACCCTGCTCTCTCTCTCTCTCTCTCTCTCTCAGAAATAAATAAAATATTTAAAAAATTAAAACAAAACAAAACAAACAAAAAAACCAAACCACAAAACATTTAAGAAAATCATCTCGAGGATCTCAAGTATATTTAAAAAGTTTCAGGGGCGCCTGGGTGGCTTAGTCGGTTAAGCGTCCGACTTTCGCTCAGGTCATGATCTCGCGGTTCATGGGTTCGAGCCCCGCGTCGGGCTCTGTGCTGACTGCCAGCTCAGAGCTTGGAGCCTGTTTCAGAGTCCGTGTCTCCCTCTCTCTCTGACCCTCCCCTGCTCACGCTCTCTCTCTCTCTCTCCTAGAAATAAATAAAAATATTTTAAAAAATAAATAAGAAGTTTCATTTTCAACCAAATGTCAGAATTCATTAAAATCACGCACCTCTCCATTATTGAGCTCTCTTTCTTGTCACTATTTCCTTAACCTGGCTTAAGTCATGACACGCTCTCAGGACAAATTAAACTGTACTTTTTGAAAAAGCAAGCCATATTGCTTTTCCAATAATGAAGTATTTTCAAATTATTACAAGTTTTACCTTATTTGGAACCAAATGTAGAGAAGACACTTAACACCCAAACAAGAAAGACTACCCTACATGAAAAAAACCATCTTCCACAGTTGAAGAAATTTATATACTTAAAGCTAAAAAAAAATTTTTTTAATATTTTAAAAATATTTTTTCATGTTTCTTTTTTTTGAGAGACAGAGACAGAGAGCAAGCAGGGGAGGGGCAGAGAGAGAGGGAGACACAGAATCGGAAGCAGGCTCCAGGCTCCGAGCTGTCAGCACAGAGTCCATCGTGGGGTTCGAACCCACAAACCACAAGACCATGACCTGAGCCGAAGGCGGACGCTTAACCGACTGAGCCACCCAGGCGCCCCTAATAAAATATTTTTAAAACTGCCGTCTAAATGTGTATTCAAGGTTGTTTTACACTCACACAAAAGCAGGCAAAGGCCAATAAAAACAGCACGTAGCTACAGAGCGGCAATGCCACGGTGACTCCAGAGAAAAGTCTGTCGGTGACCCGGAAAGGGGGTGCCTTGAACGCCCAGTTCTCCATTTTATTACTGTTAGTGTTGTACGTGGTTCTTATCCAGCTAAAAAGAGTCCACAGAGCCTCACGTTCCGAAAACCGTCAATCCAGCTCATGCGGCAGGCGGGAGCAGCGACGGAGCTGTTCACAGCTTCCACAGGACGAGCTAAAAATCCAGTTAGAAATTACCCTCCCGCCTTCTTCTAGCTCATGCCTAAAACACAGCAGCGTCCACACCGAGGATAGTGCCAACCCACATAGACAGAAATACCTAGAAGCTGCCAAAAGGTCACCTTCATTCTTCCTGTGCAACGTGGCGTCTGAAAGTCATCAGTAAATTTAAATGGTGACGGCTTATACGTGGCCTTCATTTGGAAGGCCTGAATGTGTGACCACTTAAATTCAAGGCATAAATACTCCTTTACCAATAGCAAACAGCTATTTCAATGTGGCGTAGCCCCAGAAGGCCTCTACAGACCCCGGGACCTTTGTACGGACCCGATTCTCACACGTTGACTCCAAGCCCTGCCAGCCCAACCCCCCCCATCAGGAATGAATGGCTAGGGATAAAACCAACAGCAGTAAGGAGGAAGAACTTTCCAGTAGATTCAGACCGGTTGTTGTAACAGTTGTGGGAACTATTAAAACACTGAAGTGGTGGGGGATGGGGAGGGCAGAGAGGCAAAGAAGATGGAGGGAAACACTCCCACAGAAAGTGCTTTCACCCGGGGCGCCTGGGGGGCTCAGTCGGTTAAGTGTCAGACTTTCGCTTAGGTCATGATCTCGCGGTTCGCGGGTTCGAGCCCCGCGTCGGGCTCTGTGCTGACTGCCAGCTCGGAGCCTGGAGCCTGTTTCAGAGTCTGTATCTCCCTCTCTCTCTGACCCTCCCCTGCTCACGCTGTCTCTCTCTCTCTCTCTCCTAGAAATAAATAAAAATATTAAAAAAAAAAAAAAAGAAAGAAAGTGCTTTCACCCCTTAGAGATATGAGGACCGTAATGGTGTCATTGCCGTTGTTTCTCTTCCTTTCCCACATTTATTTTCAGGGGTCAGAAGGCACAAGGAGAAGGGGTGAAGGGGAGGGTGTGACGGTGGCCCAGTCTCTGTGACGGGATGCACGGCTCAACTGTGGTAAAGGAGACGAGGAGGCTGGCGACACGAAGGCTGAGGGACAAACGCAGAGGAAGTGACACAGAAAGGCCCCCAGAAGCAGGTCGAGGAGCATGCTGCCCGGGCGCAGGGATGCTCTCGCTCACTCTGACTCGGAGCGAGCCCTTCCAGCTCCATGTCAGAGTTCTCAGGTCTCTCAGTTTGTAGACAGACAGACACACGCCACTGGGCACCGCGGTGAGGCTTGCCTCGAGACGACCCAGTCTGCGTCTGCCTGTGTCCTGGTGAAGTGGGTTCTTCACCACCGAGTGGGTTTTCTTGTAGCTACAAGACAAGGCTACAGACGAGAGGACTAACTCCATCTCCTGGACAATACGTGTGCGTGGCGGGGGAGGCCCTCTGGGTCACCTGATCCCATTCCTGCTCAGAGGAGGGGAAAACAGCTCGTCATATTCTCGAAAGACTCCGAATAAAGCGAGACTGATGGCAGGTCATATCTGCTCTTGATTAAAAACGGCAGGGGCGCCTGGGTGGCTTAGTCGGTTGAGCGTCCGACTTTCGCTCGGGTCATGATCTCACAGTTCGTGGGTTCGAGGCCCGCGTCGGGCTCTGTGCTGACTGCCAGCTCGGAGCCTGGAGCCTGTTTCAGTCTGTGACTCCCTCTCTCTCTCTCTGACCCTCCCCTGCTCACGCTGTCTCTCTCTCTCTCCTAGAAATAAATAAAAAAACATTAAAAATGGCAGCTCCCCAGCGTGTGTGACAGATGGTAGTTCCTGGGACTGGGTCACTCCAGACCACAAAGACACAAGTCACCTGCAACCCCATCAGGAATGGAGAACTGAGTCCAGGAACGAACTTTTAGAAAGACAGACTTGAAACAAGCAACACAGTCAAATAAACTTACCAAACATCTACCGATGCTAACTGATACTCTTTTCTTGTTTTTGTTTTGACATGGAGAAAATATACGGGGAAGGAGATGAGGGGAAACAGAAGAAACGGGGTAATTAATGTGGAAAGGCATGGCCGCTAGTCCCCAGCAGATAAGGTCTCCCAAATTCTCACACAACAAATTCTTGGCAGGTTTTTATAGGGCTGAGCTGAGGGTCCCAAGGGCAGTACAAGGTCATTAGGAGTAAGGTCAGTGACTCAGACCTCTGCTGCAAGTGTTCATCTCCAACTACCTAGAGTTAAGTTTGGAATAAAGTAAGAGTATTTAAAAGTGTAAGAGAAGTGAGCTCCCCAGTGAGAAATTAGGGCACAGATACAATGAGACTTCGCAAGGAGATGGGCTCAATCACTTCGAGAAATGAGTGGATGGCTTCGAAGATGGTCTGGGTGTTGATTAAGACAATCTGACATCATGGGCGCCTGGAAGGCTCAGTCAATGAAACATCAGACTTCAGCCGAGGTCATGACCTCACAGTTCGCGGGTTCGAGCCCCGCGTTGGGCTCTGTGCTGACAGCTCAGAGCCTGGAGCCTACTTCAGATTCTGTGTCTCCCTCTCTCTCTCTGCTCCTCCCCTGCTCACAGTTTGTTTCTCTTTCTCAAAAATGAATAAAACATTAAAAAATTTTTTTAATAAAATCCAGGAGGAAAAGGACAAGCATCACCTTGATATAGCTGTGATATTCTGACAACGTTCCTGGAATCTTCAAACACCAATACCGCTACGCCTTAAATGCACTCCGTTCGTTAAGGGCTCCTTGTAAAGAACCCTCCTCCTGGGATTAGTGTCTGTGGATAAAATATGAAGGGGGAGCCGAAACAGTCACCAACCTAAATCAGTGGTGTGGGCGACAGGAGAGAGGGTCGCTCTCAGATCCCCACGTGCCCCAGTGAACCCTCACATTGTGATCTGTACAAACACGCTGCTTTTGCAGCAGAAATGCCCAGAATTCAGTTCCCATACAAAGGTGGAAAACCCCAGACACCACGGCAGCACATGAGTGTGCTACTATCCCCTTCCTCTGGGCTGCATTTTTATTTTCCGAAGTTCAAAACAACCATTCCATGTTCCACAACTGCAGCAAGGCTCATCTCTGCTACATAACTTCATCCTTGGCTACTAGAATCTTCTGAATAGATCACATACAAAAATGCCCTCTGTCTCTATCTTGCTATGCCATCACTGATGGGGTCAGGTCAGATTGCAACATTAGTCAGAGCAAGTTAAAAAAGCCAAGTATGGGGGTGCCTGGGTGGCTCAGTTGGCTAATCGTCCAACTTTGGCTCAGGTCGTGATCTCAGTTTCTGAGTTCAAGCCCAGCATCAGGCTCTGTGCTGACAGCTCGGAGCCTGGAACCTGCTTCGGATTCTGTGTCTCCCTCTCTCTCTGCCCCTCCCCAGCTTGTGCTCTGTCTCTCTCTCTCTCAAGAATAAATAAACATTAAAAATTTTTTTAAATGAAACAAAATTTTAAAAAGCCAAGTATTAAGAACGCTGATCACAGATGCAAAGCTGGTTTTCACGTCAAAGAGCAACAAATAACGAGTGCCTGTTAAACCAATCGTTTTAAATTGGGAAAATCCATTTTTCCTAAGGCAGGCAGGCAGAATACCTCTTCTTAACTGCCAAATCACCCAAGCCTTGAGAATCAATTTAATGAACTCTCAATTGTATCTTAATCCAATTCATTAATTAACAGCAGTACCTCCTAGTCTCCTCACTGAGGAGACGGAGGCCCAATTATTCCTTGTGCACAGCCTCTGTGATTCATCACCAGGCAACTGGGGAGATGGGCTCCAAACAGACTCGGAGGACTTATTACGTCACGGGCAGAGCTGCCCTGAGGGCAAGGTTAAGGGGAGGAGCTGGACGTGGCCTGATCATCGGCTTCCTCTTTGCTAATGACATCATCCACATAGAAAGGGCACAATCCTAACGCTCACACTTTTGCAAGGGCAGGAAGATCCTCAGGGGCAGGTCATCGCTTCCGTGCCCACCACACCGAAGTGGAAATCGGACGTACGACCAATGTCGGGGGCAAGACCGTATGGCAAAAACAACAGAAAGGACAGAAAAAGTGCAGCAGGCGTATCAGATGTGGGGTCACGTGGTCCTCACTCAGAGTGAGGGGTGACAACAGGTTCTTCTCTGAACTGCGACAGAGGCAGAGATACAGATTCCAAATGTTTCCTCGGAGCTCAGGTCCCCAGAGCTTCCTCCCAGCACGGGCAGGCACCAGCCTCCCACCTCCTAACCCTTACATCCCCCAGAATGGTGCTTTTTTGTCTCTATTATTGACAGGATCTACATACGCTTCGATCACCAGAAAGAACCCATGGAGGAAAACCACTGGAAGCAAAAGAAACGTGTCTGTGTGAGGAGTTCCAGGCCCTGCTACACAGGGGAGGTCAAAACCAAGCCCGGCCAGAGCCTTCGGATCTGCCCACCCGTGAGCACTTTTCATCTACAACACCACCACTGCCAAGCGTCGTTAGGGGCACCCGGTAACACGGCTCCAGCAGCCACAGATGGCTTAATTAGGCCACATGACTTGCCGATCAAAGAAGGGTGGAAGGCGCTGGAATGCGGTCTCAATTCAAAACCAGACAGCCATGACTTCTGCACCCCAAATGTGCTCCGGAAAATCAAACGCTAGCACTGTGGCCTTCCAACACGCAGCAGGGTGGCCTAACAAAGCACCCTGCCCCGTCCAGAAGGAGCTCTGCAAATCTAAGGCTGCTCCCGTCAGCATCATTCTGGCGCTTTCAGAACAGTGTGCAAGATCAAGGTTTCAGGACCACGATAAATCCCCTCCAGCGAGCCTCACACTTCCCAGCGCAATTGTTCAGTAACGAAACTTCTGGTAGAAACGGCAAGGTACCCGCAGTACCATATTTATAGCGCTGTCTGCATCGGGGAGGCCTATGTACTGAGCAGACACAACCCCACGCTGCTCGGGCAAGGACAGAGCTGTGCGCCACTCACAGGGTCAGCCGGGGGTGGGGGTGGGCTCCGGTCCTTCCCAGCAGGCGTGAGGGTTAACCTAGGTCTCAACTATAGATCAAGAACATTGAAGGTGAGATCCAAATACCAAAGAGAAGCAGGAATCGAGACCAGTCTACCAGCCTAGGATGGCTCAGGAAGACTGAAAGGGACATGCCAGTAGACTCAGAAGAGTAGAGAAAAACCCTGGGGGTTGAAAGAACAAGACAAGTCAGGCCCGTCCCCAAGAAAGGGGAAACCTTGAAACCCTTCGGCCCACGGTCACGGCGCTAACTCAGTCTGGCCTAAGCACCTAATCTCAGACAGCCAGTGCGCCCTTCTGAGCAGCACAGATGACTTCTCAGGGTGAAGGCTGAATGCCCATCAGAGTGTCAACCAGGACAACCTTCACAGGACTCGTTCCCATCCCCGGCGACCTGCCCGCCATCAGCTTCATCCTCTCAGGAGAGGCCAGCTCCGCTCAACGGTCAAGCCTCTAACAAACACCGCCACTGCCCTCCATCTGCAGGAGCATCTGTCCCTTTCCCGTATATTCCCTCATCTGCGCTCTCCCCTACTCCCGCTGCCTACACGTCTACAGACAGACAGAGGCCGTCCTTCCAGAATCCGCATGCATAGGAGCCTGTGAGGCAACAACAGGGAAGCTCGTAGTCTCCCCGCTGCAGGCAGGGTCAGGCGGAGGACAGGGGGCCAGGTCACAGTCACCCCACCCTCTGTGGGCAACCCGAGGCCGTCAGACCGCTCCATTCCAGCCCACGGGCCTGAACTCCTTCCTGCGCTTCAGCCCTGGGTCCCTGGGTTTGCTCGGGCACGCTGAAGCGGATCATCTGGGCCCTGCCTCTGCTGGGTGTTTCTCCCAGACCTGAGTTTCTCTAACTGTGGCCCAGAAACCTAATCCCGATGCCGATGCCTTCCTCAAACGCTTGATCTGCATGCTGGGCCGTCCCCCATTACAATTAACCCTGGCAGGGAGCTAACCACTCACGTGACTTTTAGAGGATGGGGTCTGTGCGTGTCTAGTTTTTGTCATTCAGCGGTAATTCCATCAGCATGCGAACTGGGGGGTTAAATAAATGTTATTTGCGGAAGATGCTGACTGAAGCCTGGAGTAGCCAACCAGAGTCGGAGGCAGAAGACCTGCCGGCAATAACGGCTCTGCCCTGGGCGGCCCCGTGCCTCAGTCATTCAGGTAACAAGAAGAAGCAGCCGGGTCACTGCCCGTCACAGAATGGGAAGGCCCGTTTCCCAGGAGCGCGCAGTTAAAACTGAAGGGTCAAGACTTTCCACATCTTAGGTCCTAATGCCGAACCTCACGGGCAGCTTGAGGAAGTGGCCTCAGGCCAAAGGTCAAGAAACTGTTGGGGCGCCTGGGTGGCTCAGTTGGATAAGCGTCGAAGTCTTGATTTCGGCTCAGGTCATGATCTCACTGTCATGAGATCGAGCCTCACGCCCAGCATGGAGGCTGCTTGGGAATCTCTCTCCCACCCTCTCTGAGCCCCTGACCCCACACATGTGCCCTCCCCTCAAAAAAAGAGAGAAACTGTTGTATGTACAACTCTTACATATGCTGTACGCTACCTCGCTGAACCTAATTTACTGTATCTTAATTGATTTTTATATTACATCTTGGAAATAACTGTTTCTGACAACTTAGTCATCTTTCCAGACATTTCTTATACGTGTCCAAATAAACTTGGGAAGGGCTCCCTCAAAACTAAAAGTGAGGGGAGCATCTGGTTGGCTCAGTTGGGAGAACATGTGACCCTTGATCTTGGGGTCATGAGTTCAAACCCCACAATGGGCTTAAAATAATTTAAAAAAAAAAACTAAAAATGAGAAAGAATAATAATAAAATCAGGCTAATACACAGTCCACTTCTGTACAGAACTGCAAATAGATCTTAAGGATAATTTATTTCCAACATAAGCTTAGTGTCTACTAAGGTAACCCTTCCGTATTCCCCAGCGCATAGGAAAACACTAGTATTGGCGCATTTCTCATCTTACCAACAATCACAGAAAACTCAAAGGCGTGTGAACCACTGTCTCCCACTCTTTTAAATTTCTGTAGCCCCATCTCAAGGCGAAACAGAGGGTGCTTAGTAATCACGCTGTCTACATGCAGAAAAGTCAAATCCAACTTCTCAATTACACACTGTCTGTGTGTTTGCCCTTGTGCATCTGGTCTGTGTGTCTACGTGATAAAGGAATACACTCTCTCAGGTGTGATGAAAGGCTAGGCTTTTTCAGAGAGACCAACAAGACACATTTAAAAACTGCAGTGGAAGGCATACATCAGTCAGCAACTTGATATCAAATTTTAATGTATATTAATGAAAAAACCCTCTCCCAATATCCTGTGACATCATGGAATCCAATGGAAGGCCCCAGTGATAGGTCGAATGATAACATCATATTATTACTCTCCCCATGCTAAATGAACATGCTTGGCCAAGAATTCAAGGTCATAAACATGGGGCACCCGAGTGGCTCAGTTGGTGAAGTGTCCAACTTCGGCTCAGGTCATGATCTCAGGCTTCATGGGTTCGAGCCCCGCATTGGGCTCTGTGCTGATAGCTCAGAGCCTGGCACCTGCTTCGGATTCTGTCTCCCTCTCCTTCTGCCCCTCCCCCACGTACACTCTGTTTCTCTCTCTCTCTCTCTGTCTCTCAAAAAAAATATTTTTAAATATTTTTAAAAAAAGAATTCTGTAGGTCCCACAACCACTTCAAAGTATTTCTTAAGAGCTGGGATTTTTAAAGGCCTGAGGGGCTCTCAAAATAAGGTCAAATTACAAACAGCAGACAACAACTTCCTCTTTTCACTCTTAAATGCCTTCAAAATTTGAGTAAGCATTACACAGTTTCAAATGTTCTCAAATTAAGAAAAGCTTTTTTCAAATCACAATGAAGTACCTTCTTTACTTACTTTGAAAACCTACTGACCATGGCCGAAGTCTATCTGGATTACGAAAACAGAGTATGATGTTGGTCAACATGGTAAAACACATGGAGCACAGGCTGAGAAACACAGGACATAATTACTTAAAAGTTCTTTCCCTAGTTACTGGAAGAAAGTTTAGAACTTTGGTTATACAGGAGAGTTCTCCCTTAAGACCTAGCCAAGTAAAAGCGGACATCATGCACAGACAGCACAGAAGAGCAGTGCGACACTCATCCAGAAAAATCTCAGTAAAGTGACTTCCCACTTCCACTGGAGCAGCACAAAATAAATATGGAGAAATCGTTTCACGTTCCAAGAAGAACACCAGTTTATTTCAACAGATAATCCAAAGCAGAGGTCTTAGCCTATGCGTCTTCAGAAGTCTACAGGTTATATGCAAAATTATGTATACGTACGCAACATCCTAAGAAAAAGGTTGATCGTCACAATGCCAAAGAACAATGACCAAAAACGAGGTTAAGAACCCATAAAGAGAATCATAAAATGTTCCCCATCACGAATTTCTCATTAGTTTTATATGACCTGACAAAGGGAAATACAGGACAGTGAAGGAGGCAAGTGAGAGTAACATTTTGTTCACGATAAACTTCAACCCAGAGAGCATTTTCTATTAATGGGATACAAATCCACTCCCAAAAAGTGATTACAACACGGAGGCCCCTCGTCTATCAAGCCGCGTTGACAAGCTCTCCAGACAGGATTCCACAGGAAGATGATTAGCGGAGACTGTCCGCAAACCAGTTCTCAGTTGTGTACACTGAGGCACTGACTGGCTCCTGTAAGAATTGTAACTCGGGTCCCCTTGTGCCTCTTTAAACCGCCACCCCCAACGCTGTCCATTTTCCAGTAATATCTTAAACACAGCAAATATCTGTTAGACGGCTGGACAGACAAACGGACACGTGACAACTATATGGGCCCACGGGAGTCGGACGGACGCCATCAGTTCGTAGCAGGTGCCAACATCAGCCTGCCAAGTACCGTCGACGGGGCCCGTGTCCGTCCCGGGCCGTTCTGGTGTGTCCTTCAAATGACCGTATCAGGCGGCATGACGCTCACAGGAAGGACAGAATGGGACAGCGTTATCACAAGGTACGCCTTTCACGCACAGCTCTCGAGCCGGGGGAACAGGGCAGTACTGGGTGGAGATGGAATAAACAAACAGAAGCCGAGCCGGTCAGGGCCGAGTAAGGTTGAGGTTAGTGGCAACAGCATGTGTGTGGTTTCCAGGAAACCCTCAGTAAGACTGCTGTTAGCCCTAGCCCCGCACCTTGCCCAACCCAGTGCGCTGCCTCTTCTTCCGGCTCCCCGCCTGGCTCGGTGCAGCGCTGCCCTGCCCCCAGGGGTGCGGCCGCCCAGCCTCAACTCACCTGGGCAGTGGAAGGGCCTGGAGTTTAAAACACGTTAGCGCGTCGCACCAACGAGTGCAGCGAACGTGTGCGTTTCACACCGTCGGCGTTTCCGGAGCGGAGGAAAACCTGCCACCGGCCAGAAGGCCTCTGCACAAAACACACCCCCGAGGGGTCTGGAGAAACGGTTTTACAAACACCCGTATTCACCGCGCAAAAGTGAGAACAGGACAACAGCGGTGTTACCGCACCAAGAAACTGCACCGAATGGCTGAAAGCACCAAAAAAGAAGGAGGGGCATCACCTACTTTAACTGCCATTATTTGCCCACTTGGTTTGTGGACCATTTTGTTGACAGAACCGTATGCTCCTCGTCCAATCTCTCCGAGGTCTTTCAAGTCCTCCGCGGTGAAATCCCAGTGCTGCTCAGGGGAGATCTTCAGTTTCCCCGATGACTCGATGCTGTGTGTTCTCAGTCTCTCTCTGTTAAAATATCGGGAAGCAATTTTTCCACATTTTAAATAGGTTTTGACTTTTTTTCTGACAGCTAGCGCTGACGAACGCGCGGGAACATTTCTCTTAGGTCGCTAACACAGTCTGACCTCCAGGTTTTCAGAGGGTTTTTTTTTTTTTGCTTTGTTTTTGTTTTGTTTGTTCTGCATCATCTTCCTTTTTCTACACACTGAATTCATTAAGGAAGGCCTAGATTTAGGGAGTCAATGATCAAAGCTTTCACAGGATTCAGAAAACCAAGGTTCTATTGACTGAAGGAAGTATTCTATAGACCCGTTTTCATTTCCACATATGAGATCTTTCTCAAACCTTTGCAAAACTGCATTGTCAAATGCAGGCTCCCAGGAGCTACGGACCTCAATTCCAGAAAGTTCTCATCCAACCTTACCCGACATTAATTACTCCAGGCTCTCAACCCGTGGCACAATTGCTCCCAGACTCTGGTGAACATTAGAAATTCCTGGCGAGATTCTTAAAATCCAGATACCCAGGTTACCACCTCATAGCAATTAAATCAGAGCATCCAGGGGCAGGGGTCCAAAATAACCCAGTATTTTTAAAGATACCCAGGTGATTCTAGCAGAGTTTGGGAACCAGCCCCTTACCATGAGCCTTGTTCCTGTTTACACCATGTTGAGGTAGTGGATTAATTAAATGAATAACCAGCAGGCACTAAGAGAAAAACTGTCATGCACAGTTCAAACTTGAACCCCCTTTGTTCACCAGATACAGCAATGAGGTGAAAACGAATGATTCATGGACCAAAGGGCTCACTCGTTACAGATCCCATGAAATTCAAAAACCACCTCCAAAATTCCAACCTGGAGATCAAAACATGAACTTGTAACCGTGCTTGGTAAAAAA
This sequence comes from Hyaena hyaena, assembly GCF_003009895.1. Classification (NCBI taxonomy): domain Eukaryota; kingdom Metazoa; phylum Chordata; class Mammalia; order Carnivora; family Hyaenidae; genus Hyaena; species Hyaena hyaena. The sequence goes on from NW_024080689.1 coordinate 350,654, forward strand.
ACAAATCCAAAATGAAAAACGTAAAACCTCCTCATTTGTGTCTCTTTCTCCCCGCATTTCCCCCCACCCCCACCCCCCAAACACCAATACAGGAATGAACTGTATCAGGCCAGGGAGTACAACATGCAAGAAAAAGATTCTTGAATATCACTGACATTTTTTTCAATTTCAATAAAATGGCCAGACTCTCTTTAAAATCTAATCTGGTAATACAAGCAAGAAAAGTTGACAAGCTTGATTATTTCTTTTACTTCTTCCAAAATTCAGAAATGTTTCCTCAGGTTACTAGAACTGATTTCTGTAGCTACTTTTAAGGTTCTCAAAATATTCAGAATTTTAAAGATCACTTCCCCAGAATTACCAGATATACCAGTATTCATAATTAGCACGATTCAAGGCTTTAGTTCAAAGACTAATACACTTGTCTAAATAGCCATTTAGCGAATCCCCATTCCCAGCGCCAGATTCCCAGAGCATAGTAAGTCATACCACCAGCTTTTACTCACGCAAATTCTTTTCTTGTTTACAACATATTTTCACCGACCGAACCTAGCGGCAAATTGTCTTAGTAATCTTTTTCACGAGGTAGAAATATCCTAACATAAAGAAGGGTCATTTGTGGGGCGCCCGGGGGGCTCAGTCGGTTAAGCATCCAACTCCTGATTTCAGCTCAGGTCATGATCTCACAGTTTGCGAGACTTGAGCCCCAAATCGGGTTCTGTGCTGACAGTGCAGAGCCTGCTTAGGAGTCTCCCCCTCCCTCCCTCTCTCTGCCCCTCCCCTGCATGCACGCACTCTCCCTCTCTCAAAATAAACCAATAAACATTTTTTAAAACAGGAAGAAAGAAAAAGAAGGCTCGTTTGTAATGTTTGTGATGATGATTGTTCTCTGGTCACTGTGTAATCACTGGTGAAACATAGGGCACTGGCCAACCGCTGAGAGTAGCTGAAAAACAGTTAAAATTACAGGTAAGTTGGAACTGACATTTTTTAAATTATTCACTAATTTACAGGACATGGCAGACAGGCTCAAAGGTGATCTCCATGATGTGTAAGCTCCTCTCTCTGAGTGTGGACGGGACCTACAACTTGATTCCAGCCAAGAGAATGTGGCAAAGGATGTCATGCTCATGAATACACTGTGTTATATAGCACTGGTTGCTAGCATTCCTGAGAAACTAAATGAGTATTTCATTACTACATAAATCACAGAAAAGCAAGTTGTAATATTGTCTAATTAAAGATCAAATTGCAGAGGCGCCTGGCTCAGTCGGTTAAGCGTTCGACTTCGGCTCAGGTCATGATCTTGCTGTTCGTGAGTTCGAGCCCCGCGTCAGGCTCTGTGCGGATAGCTCAGAGCCTGGAGCCTGCTTCAGATTCTGCGTCTCCCCCTCTCTCTGCCCCTCCCACGCTCACACTCTGTCTCTTTCTGTCTCTCAATAAACAAAACGTTAAAAAATTTTTTTAAAAAAGGTCAACTTTCAGAATTACGGAATAGCTCTTCCGATAATTTAGCTTACTGGAGACTGCTATGTAGTTTCTGGAGAAGGTCTCTTTTTTTTAAGGGAACAGAATGACACCTAAGGGTGCGGGTTATCTTCTTGGGCTAATGTACCTGTTTAAAAACTGAGATGACAGATGCACAACTCTGAACAGAGGAAGAGCAACCGAACTGTACACTCTAAGAGGTGAGTTCTGTGGGGTGTGAATTCTATCTCAATGAAGACAAAAGACGGAGGGCAAAGCGTGGTTATCACCCCCATCCGTCTCCTCAGTTAGGCTGGGACATTGTGACGACACAGAAACACGTGCTGCAGTGGTGCCACTGTGAAGGCGTGTTCACCGAGTCCTCCCTCCTACCGGAGCTCACAACCTTCCCAGCGACACTGACTCCACTTCACAGCTCTTGTTTTAAGAGTTAGTGCAACCCCTGCGGCTTCCAAAGAAGGACTGGATGGAGATGCAGCGCTGCAGTGACCACCCCTGGAAGCCTGACCTGACCCTTTACCCTCACACTATAGCAGTCAATCACTGAGGCAACTGCACCGAGTGCCCAAAGCCTTAGCTGCGGTTTTCTAGCTTGAGGCAAACGTGTCAATCAGGATTTAAGTGTTACTCCTACTAGACGTAAGAGAAATTCCCGGTCATTTCATTATTAATTGCTTACCTGAAAATCAGTTCAGCTCAACTCCGCAAATCTGTAAGTGATGCCCAATGCCTCTCTCCACCTCATCAGGAACTAAGTTCAGCCTGTGACCTTTTATTTACTCTCATATTCATCCTTCTAAAACATATGTTAAGTGCTCCACATGTGAGCAGTTCTTAACCCAGACATCTTACCCATTCTCTCTGCTGGGCTCTAGTCAAGAAACAAGCAAGGGATGGAGGTTCCAAATCTCAGATTAACCCAAGTCTCAGACAGGAACACAACCCCAGCCCATCATCTAACCACCTACACAGAAAAGTCCCTAAGAAAATCGGTACCATTCTCCTCTGGATCTAGAGGTCTTCGGTAGGAAAACAAGTTTCAGTAGTTTTTGTTGTAAGACCTGTAATTAGACTATCAAATGATACATATTCCACTTAAAAAAGTTAGCTTTTCACTTTTTTTTTAATTTTTTTTTAATGTTTTATTTATTTCTAGGAGAGAGAGAGAGAGAGAGACAGCGTGAGCAGGGGAGGGTCAGAGAGAGAGGGAGTCACAGACTCTGAAACAGGCTCCAGGCTCTGAGCTGGCAGTCAGCACAGAGCCCGACACGGGGCTCGAACCCACGAACCGCGAGATCATGACCTAAGCGAAAGTCGGACGCTTAACCGACTAAGCCACCCAGGCGCCCCAAAAGTTAGCTTTTCACTTATACTTTTTTAATGCAGATCACATATCAGACTTAAAGGGTACACCTCTTGAACACAGTATTTTAAACAGTAGACACTTGGGAATAGATATTAATGCCAGTAAAGCTGTTTAGGTAAGACTGACCATAAAATATTTTCTCCCGTATAAAGGGAAGTAGAATTTTAGTGGCAATAATAAACCTTGGGGATATCTACAGACACCACCATGAAGGACTAAAACCTAAAAAAAAAAAAAAAAAAAAACTGATCAATTTTTATTCATTGATTTGAATCAAATTTGCAAAAAATCAACTCATGCACATGCTGCATCTTACTACCAGATTCACTAATTAACATGAATCGGCTAGGTCCCTGTCCCCCGTGATTCTATCTTCATGTTCCTTTTCCAAAGACTACATTCCCTGGCTTTGCAAAGGGATGCCGTATGAATGAAAACAAAATCAGAGATTTTAGGGCTCACCTTTCCTATTCGTTTAGGGAACACTTATTCCCCAGCATGCTTCATCTTTCCATGGAGAAGGATCTGGTCTCTCTTACAGACTGACTGGTGAATATGGACGAAGAAAAACATGCTCAGGTCAATTCCTCTCTTTTGAAACCAGCCTTCGTACAGGGAGAGAACACATGCCCTGGCTGTCCCTCTGTCACACCTTATGAGAGGCTGCCACTCACCGGATGGGGAAGCCTAATTACGTGAGGCCAGGAGGAGAACTTAGCAAACTATTCTGGCCTCAAATGCAGAGCTACATTTTCGATTTTGTCAAGAATAAGACAGGAGGAGGGGCGCCTGAGGGGCTCAGTCAGTTAAGCATCTGACTCTTAATTTCTGCTCAGGTCATGATCTCACAGTTCGTGAGACTGAGCCCCACACTGGGCTCTGTGCTGACAGTTCGAAGCCTGCTTGAGAGTCAATCTCTCTCTCTCTCTCTCCCTCTCCCTCTCTATCTGCCCCTCCCTTGCTCTCTCTCTCTCTCAAAATAAATAAATAAGCATTTATCAAGAACAAATCTTGGGGCGCCTGGGTGGCTTAGTCGGTTAAGCGTCAGACTTTCACTTAGGTCATGATCTCGTGATTCGTGGGTTCGAGCCCCGCGTCGGGCTCTGTGCTGACTGCCAGCTCGGAGCCTGGAGCCTGTTTCAGAGTCTGTGACTCCCTCTCTCTCTGACCCTCCCCTGCTCACGCTGTCTCTCTCTCTCTCTCCTAGAAATAAATAAAAAATTAAAAAAAAAAAAAGAATAAATCTTATCTCTCTCAATTGGTGCCAAATGCAAAGGCAATGGAGCCTTTTCATTTGTTTTTAACGTTTTATTTACTTCTGAGAGAGACAGCGTGAGCAGGGGAGGGTCAGAGAAAGAGAGAGAGACAGAATCTGAAGCAGGCTCCAGGCTCTGAGCTGTCTGTCAGCACAGAGCCCAATGCGGGGCTCGAACCCACGAACCGTGAGATCATGACCTGAGCCAAAGTTAGACACTCAACCAACTGAGCCACCCAAGCACCCCATGGAGCCTTTTTCATTTTTAAACTAGACTTCTATAGAACCAAAAACCAAAATTTTCAAACATTTTCACAAAATATTAGATAGTAACAAAACTGAATGCAATCATGTGATTCCTAGGATTCAAAGAAAATAAAACAATTTCAATGTGACCTCAGAGCCTCCAAGTGCCAAGAATATCAGAGCTTTGCAACTTAACTCTATAACCTAAAACCAAGTCCCTTAGGCCCCCATGTAAAAGTGCTCAGAAGTACAAAAGACAAATACTTTTGGTGACCTGAGTTATAATAGCTTCAAAGTCCCAGTTTATTCCACTTCTAGAAAAGTTCACCTACGGTCTCAGGGGCAACAAGGAGACTATGTGCAGTATGCTGACTGCAATTTCGTCCTAAGATACAATTTCTGGGGGCACCTGGGGGGCTCGGTGGGTTGAGCATCTGACTCTTGACTTTGGTTCTGGTCAGGATCCAGGGTCGTGGGATTGAACCCTGTACCAGGCTCCACAATAAACATGGAGCCTGTTTGAGATTCTCTCTCTCCCTCTGCCCGTCTCCCCAGCTTGTGTGTGTGCTCTCTCTCTCTCTCACTCTCTCTCTCAAAAATAAAAATTTTTAAATGTAAACTGTTTTTAAAAATTTTTTTTAAGATACAATTTCTGTCCTAACTAAATAGCAGACCTAGAGAAAAAATATATATATACGAATAGTAAAAAACACACTCATGGAAAAGAGTGGGGAAAAGTAAAAACGAGCAGCAAGGTAAAACTGCCTTTAGCTACACTCCTAGGGAGAAGAAAGGGGTCCTGACCTCTCTTGCGATATCACTTTCTTGAGAATCGAGACTGTGTTTTATCAGCAATAACTTCCAAATCTCTCTCATTTTCCCAGTTCTCTATGGATAATTTATACAGTGTCCTTAGCTGCTTTCAGCGAATACTTCATAGGATTCCGACTTCAAGCATCTGATGATCCACCGGGGAACCAAGCGCACAGCTCCCACGGCGAGTACCACCAGATGCCAGCCCACACCTGCCCCCTCTTGAGGTCTTCTTTATTCGGGAAGACAATACTCACAGCTAAAATGCTACACTTCCCAGTGGCTATGGAATCAACTGTGCCCCCTCCCCTCTCTCCTGCCAAAATTCACATCAAAGCCCTACCCCCATTGTGGTGTACTGGAGACAGTGTCTAGAAGGAGATAATTACGGTTAAATGAGGTCATAAGGTGGAGCCCTGATTGGATAGGACTAGTGTCCTTCTAAGAAGGACCCCAGTGAAGACGGTCTCTCCCCCACCCTCACGCTTGCGTAAAGAAGAGGTCATGTAGCAAGATGGCGGCAACCGACAAGCCAAGGGAAGAATCCTCAGAACAAAACCTACCTGTCAGCACCTTGATCCTCCCAGCCTCCAGAACTGCCGGCAATAAACTTCTGTGGTTAGGGCCGCCCAGGCTGTAGTATTTTGTTATGACGGCCCAAGCAGATGAAGAAGGCAAACTTCCTTGGGGTTAGATGCAAGAAGATGAATGCAGTATTTAAAAGGAGCTGATCTGGGGCGTCTGGGTTGCTTAGTCGGTTAAGCGTCCGACTTTGGCTCAGGTCATGATCTCACGGTTCGTGGGTTCGAGCCCCGCGTCGGGCTCTGGGCTGACAGCTCAGAGCCTGGAGCCTGCTTCAGATTCCGTGTCTCCCTCTCTCTCTCTCTGCCCCTCCCCGGCTTGCGCACATGTGTGCTCACTCTCTCTCTCTCTCAAAAATAAATGAATAAATAAAAGGAGCCGACTCAGCCAGAAGGAACGTCGTGGGTTTTTTTCCTTTCTTTCTCCCCCTTCTCATTCTGATGCCTGGAATACTGGTGATGACTGGAGTTCCAGCCACGCTCAAGGCCCTTGAGAACAGAAACCATGTACCGAGAATGAGGGAGGAGAAAATTAAAGCTCTAGACTCCGATGACCATGAAGCCATGTCACCAACACTATGCCTCCCGATCTCCAGACTGCATCTCCAGAAAGAGAAAGAAACTGTCTTATTGAAGCCACTATCTGTCCTCATCACTACTGCTCTTTACATGCAAACTGACTTATTTCCGGTTAGTACAGCCCCTATGATATTGTATTTCCCAGGGAGTGCCATGGGAGCAGGGACCTGGCATCTGGCAGTGGGGAAGAGAGAGGGAAAAGGCACCGTCTGGTCACGACAATGACTGGGAAGTGCTATGAGCATTTCGTGGCTGAGAGCCAATGAGGCTAAATGGCTTCAAATCCACAGACCAGTTACAAACAGGCCAAAAACACTTCCCTGAATAAAGTCCTTCCCTCCGGTATCCCTCATTTCTTACAGCCCTAATCATCCCTGTTCCCAGAGACAAGGCACGCACGCACACGTGCGCGCGCACACACACACACACACACACACAAACTGACACATACTGTGAGCCTCAAATAAGGAGAATATGTGTGTTTGTTTTTTGTTTTACAAAACATGCAAAATGATGGGTAGAATGAATCCATGCAATACAGACCTTATTAAGGTGCAGTGCTATGTAAGAAAATTATTTTTGAAATAAGGGGGACATCTTGTTACATGAAAATCTGAAAGCTGTCATTTGGCACAGAAGTCCTTCAGTGTACCCTCTCTGATCACTGATCCTCTGGACAGAAATGACTGTTTTGTCCTTTTACTACTTACTGAACACAGAGTCATCACTATGGCATTTTTGCTAGCATCCTTCTACTGACTCAGCCTAATTTGTAAATTTCTAAAATCCTATAGATTCCTCCTCTAAAAAGCAGAAACTGTGACAGAATGTTCCAGAGCAGTCATCAGACGGGACACTGGGAAAAGCTTTATTTCTATATAAAGCGTCTAACAAAGCTGCCCAGGGCTCTGCACGTAGGTGGGTTTCGGACCGTTTGAGCCACAACACAGTGCACCGGGTCACGGTCATGCTGCACGGCCAGTCTGCCCTGAGTCAGCAGCGCCAGCCGCACATGCCCGCGGAGCCCCGTCCACAGCGCCCTTTTCCCTCGTGCCAATCTGAAAGGTGATTGGGGTGAGATCACTCTTTTAAGCTGCATTTCGGTTTCTTACTCTTAGAGTTGGACATTTTTTTGTGCTTTGGTGAACAAGTGTCTCCTCCTTGGTTAAGTGCCTGAGAAAACTCCCCAGAGACCTCAGGCCCAGGCTCTATTTTGCTGCTGCTGCTGCTTCTGCTAAGAGTTATTATTACATGTTACAAACATCGCAATCGACTCCTGGTCCTGCACTGTAAATACTTCTTCAGGGCGCTGTTTACCTCCCCGCTCTATTTATGAATTTACACTTGTAAAAGATTTGGAAATGTGCACGCTCTCAAGTAGATCGTTACGTTTCACTGTCATGCCGTATCCTTCAAGTTCACTTCCATGTGCAGTACAGACTTCCTTCCCTCACTGCCTCTCCAGCTTCCTGGTAATGCCTTATTTTCTCACCGGTCACCGTATCAGTAATCCTATTCCCTCTTTATCCAAATATGCTCTCCCCTCAAGATTTGCTGGGGGTGCCTGGGTGGCTCCGATGGTTAAGTGTCCAGCCTCGGCTGAGGTCACGGTCTCACGGTTCATGGGCTGGAGCTCCGCAGTGGGCTCTGTGCCAACGGTGTGGTGTCTGCTTAGGATTCTCTCGCTGTCCCTCTCTCTCTGCCCCTCCCTCACTGGCACTTTTTCTCTCTTTCTCTCTCTCAAAAATAAACTTAAAAAATTTTTTTCTGATCTTCTTTTATAAACACCATGATATCTCCTACTCTATCAAGAATGCTGCAAAATACCACATTCAGAGATGGTCTTTCTCCAAGTCAAGAAGACGCTGCTCCACAGTTCCAGAATCCCTGCTCCCATGTCACACAGAGGATGCGTGTGGCACTCCGTGCTTGGGCCACTGCGGTGCATCAAGCACACAGACTTACTCTCACGCTTGAAACCAGTTAAAGACCAGACAAAATCTGAGACGGTCTTGAAGACACTGGACAGTGGGCAGCAAAGGGCCCTGAGCACCGGGAGACAGGAAACACACAAGGTGAGCCTACAGCGGTCCCCAGCTTCCTGTCTGGAGAGAGTCACAGACTGCGATGGGACAGGGGGATGTGGCACATCCCGGCAGTGTCCTGGTGCTGAGGACGTGCATCTGGGTGTCCGAGGAGACCAAGGTAGCTAGAGTCTAAGAAGCAGAGCACCGGCATAAGAGGGCTGCAGAGAGAGAATCCCACAGACAGGCACAGAGCCCTCCTCAGTCAGCACACTCTTAAAAAGACCCTATACCCACCTGCAGAAAGAACCCCAACCCCCAAAGGATTAGACGCAACAATGCCCAGGCTGGAGCAATACTCAGAACACCCGCCGAAGCTAAAATGCAAGACTCAACAGGATCCAACTATTTCCGAGTAACTTAACCAAAGAACACAGCTCAAGAAGATTTATAGGAATGCAAAAACACCCAGCACCCAAAGTCTGGCCTAAAACTAAAATCTAAAACTCAGAAGAGGCGACATTTCCCCCTGCCGTCTGCAGGAATGCTGTAAGAGAAACCCTCGTAAATCTCTTCTTTATTGCTATAGAGCGATCCCACATGGAAGTGTCTTCATGTTGTGCGTTTCATACATCCATCCTTGTTTCTTCATAAACAGTGTAGTGGGATGCTGCTGTTGCTATAATCATGTTGCCCTACAAACCTGCAATTGCTTTTACAAAGTCAGAACGTTACTTCCAGAAGCAAGTAGGGAGCAAGAGTCTTCACTCCCTTTCATTCATAACCTAGCTAGCTATATGAACTGTCTTTTACGCTATGAAACATTCTCAAGCCCACTTTTACTATTCTCGGGCGGGCATTTATCCAAACAAGTCAATGAGGAAAAAAGATTTTATAGGGATAAATTTTATCAAGAGACACGCTTAGGAACACAGGCTATTTTATATAATATGCCCACTTGAAACAGAGGGTATTTTTGAACTTTTTACAGTGCTTACATTTTAGCTTGTAGGGATTATGGTCAAACTAACTTAATTTAATACCAGTCTAGGCTTTAGAGCTTAACTCACTCTACTTCCTCATGTATGCTCTAGGTGCCCACAGAAAAATAAAAAGGTAACGATCTAATGACAGTTGGCTCTGGATCTTTCTGTGGAGAGAACCCAAAGCACACAACTCAACATGTGTGCCAGTTAATGCACCAAACAGTCAGCGAAAGGAAAAAGAAGCAAACACTCCTGCCCCTGGCTTCCGGGGGGGGGGGGGGGGGG